>NC_053492.1:375322500-375430145 GCF_905171775.1 Rana temporaria | reverse complement strand
GCTTTGCAAAGGGGGCAGTGCATGCTATTAATTCTGCAGGGTGCCCAAACTTTTGCAGACACCATTTTTTTGTTTTCTGTCATTTTGAAAGTGTAAATGATGGAAATCAAATCTAACTTTTTTTGACATATTATAAGAATGTCTAATCTGTAATTTGATGCCTTTTGTAATTTTTCCATCTTTCCTTGGCTTCGTTATGCACATTAATATGAATTTTTACCTGGGGTGCCCAAACTTTCGATCCCCACTGTACTTACCTCCATTTGTGACCGTATCTTGCTGCAGTACCTCTATCCCTCTGAGAAAAAAAAAGACCAGGCCTTGCCTGCACATAGATTTATATTGGGCCCTCTCCCACATGTCGCTTTGTGGTACAAGCATAAAAGTCAAGTAAATAACGGGAGACTACATCTAAATGTATCACCTTTAATCAGTGTATACTCAGTAAGCGCAAATTAAAAAGAGCTCACCTTAATACGGTAGTTAGCTGAGTCACAATTTACAGTTTAGCACTATAGCATGAATGCTTAATCATAAGTAACGCCTTTATTGAGATGTTGTACTAGATTTGTCTACTAAGTGGTGTTAGCCCTAAAGGCACACATTGGGTAAACACTTTCCAATACTATCACCAGGTTGATAGAAAGGCAACTTTATTTGCGAGCATAAAATCAGATGAAAAGCCAAATAGACTTTATGGAAACTTTCTGGAGATCCTTTATCCTAAATGTCAATTGCATTGTTCAGAATATTCACAGGCACGGATTCAGCAAATGCTAGTAAACTCAGCAGTGTTCCTTCTGTAGAAATCCCTCAGCATTGCATGCTAATTAGCACTTGACTACTGAACTATAATTACAAATCTTACATTACTGCATTCCTAGATTACCATTCAATTTAGAAAACGTCTGGGCTCAAAATCCACAACTTGCCAGTACTGATTGTATATCCTAACATGTGTCCCAACATACCAACCATTCCCCCACCCTGAGATGCCTGCCTGGGGAGCACTGCAAAATAGTGCAGTTTATACAGGGCTGGCCCTACCATGGGTCCCGGTGGGTCCATTGGTCCCGGGCGGCACTCTGGGAGGGGCGGTTGCGGCAACAGGGGTGGATTATTGCTTTGTCCTGGAGAGTGCAGTGTAAGGAATCTAGGATCACTAAATTGCCACCTGTGTTGGGGGGGCGCACATCGTTATTGGACATTGTCATCCTTGCGTCTTGTCCTGCTGGGGAGCAGAGCGGGTGGACAGGACGGTAATGTGGGAAGGGGGCACAGTTTGCTGGGTACAACCATGCCCAGGACAGAATATGATGCTGAATACAGCCAAATAGACAGAGAGTGGCTTTGTTCATGCATGTAGGCTAGATTGATGCGCCCTGCCTGCTCCGTGTACTGCACTCCTAGGTCCCTCAGCAAGAGTAGAGTGGAAAAGGTGCAGCACATGAGGTTTGGAAGGCATCGGCTATTAGCACTTTGTTGAGTGATTCCAATATAGATGTACACAACTTTCCTGCTCCTCTGCTTGCCTTCTCCCTCCCCTCTCCCTTTATCTCTTTCAATGTCCCGATGCCCGTTGTGACATGACCAGGCCCACCCCCTAGCCTCCTTATTTTTTCCTCTCCCTGCTCTGGATGATCCCAGAGCCCAATCCATGTCTGTGTAGTGAGACCTCCTCCTGTGCCCTTTCCTTCAGACCCTTCCTCTCCAGCCCTACAGCCAAGCTGAGTGGTGCTCTCTCTTCAATCTATGCTGCTAAGGCTGGTACTAACTTACTAACAGGTAACATAGGCTTTATATCACTGATATACAGTACAGACCAAAAGTTTGGACACCTTCTCATTCAAAGAGTTTTCTTTATTTTCATGACAAAAAAGTGTGAAACAACTGAAAATATATTTCATATTCTAGGTTCTTCAAAGTAGCCACCTTTTGCTTTGATTACTGCTTGGCACACTCTTGGCATTCTCTTGATGAGCTTCAAGAGGTAGTCACCTGGCGCAGCACCCCATCACTCTCCTTCTTGGTCAAATAGCCCTTACACAGCCTGGAGGTGTGTTTGGGGTCATTGTCCTGTTGAAAAATAAATGATGTTCCAACTAAACGCAATCCGGATGGAATAGCATGCCGCTGCAAGATGCTGTGGTAGCCATGCTGGTTCAGTATGCCTTCAATTTTGAATAAATCCCCAACAGTGTCACCAGCAAAGCACCCCCACACCATCACACCTCCTCCTCCATGCTTCACGGTGGGAACCAGGCATGTAGAGTCCATCCGTTCCCCTTTTCTGCGTCGCACAAAGACACAGGGGTTGGAACCAAAGATCTCAAGTTTGGACTCATCAGACCAAAGCAGATTTCCACTGGTCTAATGTCCATTCCTTGTGTTCTTTATCCCAAACAAGTCTCTTCTGCTTGTTGCCTTTCTTTAGCAGTGGTTTCCTAGCAGATATTCTACCATGAAGGCCTGATTCACACAGTCTCCTCTTACCAGTTCTAGAGATGTGTCTGCTGCAAAAGGTGGCTACTTTGAAGAACCTAGAATATGAAATATATTTTCAGTTGTTTCACACTTTTTTGTTATGTATAATTCCACATGTGTTAATTCATAGTTTTGATGCCTTCAGTGTGAATCTACAATTTTCATAGTCATGAAAATAAAGAAAACTATTTGAATGAGAAGGTGTGTCCAAACTTTTGGTCTGTACTGTATCTGTGGAGACAACTGTTATCTCAGATTCTATTTTTAGTACATGCACATTCACAAGAGGTGCAAAGAATGTGCAGGGCTGTCTTTTATCAGCACGGGGGAAAATAGGTGTTGTGCGCATTCCCATGTCAGCATCCCATTCGTATCTTCTGGGACATGAGGCTGCATGGACACATGGAGCATGGGGGTGCCATTAAGAGTTAATGGCACCCCCACGTATTTTCTTAAAGCAGCATGTTTTTTTATGCGGGTGTGGGAACGTGTTCAATTTATATGAACTGACTCCCGCACCCACATTAATGTGAACCTAGCCAAATATTTGGTGGACATTTTTTTGTTTTGTTTTTTTGTTTTTTGGCATTTCACGCTGCACAATGTCTTTGGCCAGTTCTGAGTCTATAGGTAGTGATACTTCAGTTATGCATCTCTTAAATAATGATCCAATGGTCACGTACGAATTTACATGCAATGGTTTGTTATCTTTCTCCAACAAACTGAAAATATTGATTTTGACAGCATTTACAACCCACTTAAACTAAAATCACAACCACTGCCTATGTGGTTACATGTATTACTGCTTTTTAACCACCCAGTATATTATTTTTTGTTGTAGACATTCAGTCCACTACAACGGACCCTGGCTTTCCCAAAAATGCCAGCACAAACGACCCAGAAGTCAAGAAAGCAGTAAGGATAACTGTGTATGCATATAACAACATGTCCAATGATGCTTTCCTATTTAAAGATCTGGAGATAGAGAAAGCTATGATACAGGTAAGAATACTGGACTGTTATTTCTTTTAAAATATTTTTATTGAGTTTTCCATAGTAATAACAAAAGGTTTCATAACATAGACATAATAGACAATGAAGAATGTCAATGAGTAGAGAGGTATTACAATTAAGCAGTTGTATAACATAGGATAGTTATTTATTAATCAAGTCAAATGAAAGCTTTGGCCTTGGGCTTCTCCTGGTCGAAGTTGTTGTACCCTCCTCCCCGTCACCCCTGTTGGGAAGTAACTGTGCCATGGGATACAGAGTAACGCCCCCTCTTCCTGCGTAAAAGCATGATCACATGACTACTTTAAAGAAATAGCTTTAATACCTCTAGAACAGTGGTCTCCAAACTGCGCCCGACGGGGGCCAGACGTGGCCCTTTGCTTGATTTTATCCGGCCCTTGGGGTGCTTTTTTATTCATTGGCACCAATGATGGGGCAGAATTCCTCCAAATGAGCGCAATTATGGGACAGAATTCCTCCCAATGATGGGGAAGAATTCCTCCCAATGATGGGGCAGAATTCCTCCCAATGATGGGGCAGAATTCCTCCCAATGACACCAATGATGGGGCAGAATTCCTCCCAATGACACCAGAGATAGGGCAGAATTCCTCCCAATGATAGGGCAGAATTCCTCCCAATGACACCAATGATGGGGCAGAATTCCTCCCAATGATGGGGCAGAATTCCTCCCAATGATGGGGCAGAATTCCTCCCAATGATGGGGCAGAATTCCTCCCAATGATGGGGCAGAATTCCTCAGTGATGGGGCAGAATTCCTTCCAGTGATGGGGCAAAATTTCTCCCAATGACACCAATTATGGGGTAGGATTTCCTACCAATGACACCAATGATAGGGCAGAATTCCTCCAGTGATGGGGCAGGATTTCTCCCAATGACACCAATGATGGGGGAGAACTCCTCCCAATGATAGGGCAGAATTTTTCCCAATGATAGGGCAGAATTCCTCCCAGTGATGGGGCAGAGATTCTTCTAATGACACCAATGATGGGGGATTGTGTACTCCTGATGGCCACAGTCCGGCCCCCTTAAAGTCTGGAGCACAGTGATCCGGCCCTAAGAATATGCGTAATCAGGGGTCTGAACAGGGGCGGACTGACAACTCATGGGGCCCCGGGCAATAGAAGATTATGGGGCCCCCGGGCTTACAGATAGCCACCACGCCAGGAGGCAGTGCAGAGGCGGGGCAGCGAAAATTTCAGGATTTTCACATCAAAAGCATGTCGGTATCAGACATATCAGGGACAGATGTAAAAAAAAACAGATTTTTACATACTGGTTTTACCCAGCCTGGCAACCCTTATGGGGTCCCCTAGTGGCATGGGGCCCTTGGGCAGTGCCCGAGTGCCTGAATGGTCAGTCCACCCCTGGGTACAGAGTGTATACTTATGTTAAGTAAAGTATGGGCAAAATGCCTCCTTTTTCCCCACAATCTCTCCAGCAAGTGGGAGAGGATGCTGGGTAAATTTGGGCTAGTCTAACTGGAGTTAAATAGGTTCTATATAGTATCTTTAACATTAGCTCCCAGTGGATCATACAGTGGGAGTAGCGATAGTGAGACTGAATCGCTTCTGTGTGTAGGACTCTAATTCCTTTTGCCAGTTTTGCATGTTGGAAGACTTTTGAATGTCACCTTTATATTGGAGCATATTGTAAAACCATGACAACCCTTTTGGCTTGTCATGGTTAGACAGTACGTATGTCCAAGTTTCTCTGTGAACCCTATAATATATTTTCGGGTTGCTATTATTGGACTGCAATTTCAATCAGTTATAAAACTGAATAAATATGTCATCAGAGCACAAAGTCAGTATCTGTTTTTCTTCCGTAGGTTGTTAAAGGTATAAAATATATGCTGAGAACTAAACTAGCAAGGACAGTTTGTAACAAGAGCATGAAGGATGTTTTGGACGAGTGTGGCTTCCAACCAACAAAACCACTGAAGCAGGTATGCTATAACCTTTAGACGGGTATACAAATCAGAGAGGTGAAATGGCTTATTACGGTAATGATTATCATATAAATTACAGTCAGAAAAAGACAAGATGTTAAACCAGTCTTTCTCAGATAGTGTTCTATGGAACCCAAGGGTTCCTACATAGGTTACCTATCTGTAAGGGGGCCCTTCTTCCAGTAACCACCAATGTAAGGAGCATTCTTCCCATTGATCACCATTGTAAGGAGCATTCTTCTAATTGACCACCATTGTAATGCTTCATTCACTGACTATCACGGTAATGGGGCCCTTCTTTCACTGAGAATAAGTGTAAATGGGCTCTTCTCCCACTGGCCACCAATGTATGGTGGTCCTTTTCACACTGACCACTAATCCGCAGGGTTCCTTTTCTACAGACCATCAATGTAAGGGAATACTTCACTGCCTTCTAAGGCCTCGTACACACCAGAGGATATCCGTTGGAAACGGTCCGCCGGACCGTTTCCAGCGGATAAATCCTCTGGCGGATTTGGATCTGGTGGCTGTACACACCATCAGATCGAAATCCATGTGGAATACATCCGCGGTGACGTGTCGCGCCGTCGCCGCGACGATGAGGCGGCGACGTGCGCGCCGCTGGAAGGCAACTACTTCCACGCATGCGTCGAATCATTACGACGCATGCGAGGGATGGGAGCGGACGGATTGATCCGGTGAGTCTGTACAGACGACTGGATCAATCCGCTGGACACGATTCAAGCGGATAGATTTCTTAGCATGCTAAGAAATTTCTATCCGCTTGAAATCGATCGGCTGAACGAATCTCCGTGGAAAAATATCCGCTAGGCCATACAGACGACCGGATTTGTCCGCTGGAACTGATCCGCGGATCAATCCCAGCGGATAGATCCGGTCGTCTGTACGAGGCCTAATGCAAAGATCACTTTTCCACTGACCATTCATGTGAAAGTCCCATTTCCACTGATCACCAATGCAAGAGGCGCTTTTTCACTGACCATTAATGTAAGGGGGTATTTTCCTACTGACCATCAAGGAAACAATACAATTGTCTGGGGGTTTTTTTCTGGACAAATTTTCAATTTAATTTCATTGTTACTGCTGAAAATAATTTTGCCATAAAGGGTTTGCCAAATATAGTAATATATAAGTAAGATATAGTAATATATTAATTATTCCCTGAGACCCGAAAGGGTTCCTCAAAGGTAAAAGGGTTCGAAAAGGGCTAGGTTAGATAAAACGGGGAGTATTCTTAAAATACAATTTGCAGAATTACTTTTTTGTCTTCAGGGCGTGTCCCTGGATCTTGTCTTGCATACTAACGGTACACAATTGTCAGCCAACAAACACAAATGTAGTGACGTACTACGAGGAATTTCAGCTCTTGAGCGCCACCCTTTGGGCCCCTTCTGCTAATTTCATGTTGGTGAGCATTGATTCCGAGAATGCGTTTGTACTTTCAACTTTTGTGTGGTAGACTTGTGTACTGGCCATCAGAAAATCTGACAACCGACTGTTGTCCACGGAAAATTTACTAGCGCGTTATCCAACGGTCAGATTATAGGCCAACAGTCTGTCAACAGACAATCCCTGCCAACAATCTGATTGTGTGTACGAAGCTTTAGTCCGTAGGGTTTCAATATTGAGTTGGCCAACCCTTTGCAGCTATAACAGCTTCAACTCTTCTGTAAGGCTGTCCACAAGGTTTAGGAGTGTGTCTATGGGAATGTTTGACCATTCTTCAGAAGCACATTTGTGATGTCAGGCACTCATTTTGATGAGAAGGCCTGGCTCACAGTCTCGCTCTAATTCATCCCAAAGGTGTTCTATCTGGTGAGGTCAGGACGCTGTGCAGGCCAATATACTTGTACATATTTAATCCAATACAATTAGATTGAACCCCCAAAAAACAACATGATAAATTATATTATATTATAAGAAATGTCATCCTGATTAAGCAAAATATGCTAAATGGTTTATACAGTACATATCTTTTTGGGTCATTATGGGTTTGCCTAAAATAATGTACAACCACAATATATCCTTTTTCTAGCTGCTCTGAAGGGGAATTCCCCATCACTTCCTTTACCAAATACACAACAGAAAGTTAGTGGAAATCTCTTAAAAGGGGAAATCTATTCTGAGACAGTTGTCACTAGAACAGGGAAGCCCCTGCATTTTGTATTCCTATCACCTTTTTGTTTCAGTGATTATCGGTCCAATAGGATCTCCAAGCAAGTACACAGCAGTAAAAGTCTAGGAGAGGCTCCTTCCCTACCCATACTCCCAACATTTTGAGATGGGAATGAGGGGCACCTAGTAGCAAATGTATGTAGGCACAGGGACACGCCCCCTGCCACACCTACTTTAAGAAGAATGTAACCAAAAAAAGGTTAATTAAAACCACAAGAGATTTTTTTTCTTTATTCCTTTATATTGGCTTTTAAAATTTACAAATGCAGCAATTATAAATTGGATGAAAGGTTTAGCTATGGGAAACAATTATTGAAAGATAAAAAGTGCATTTTATATACAACTATATAGATCAGACCAAAATAAGGGACAAATGAGGGGGGAAGAGGGACAGAGGGACATTGCTCCTAAATCAGGGACAGTTGGAGCTATGCCTACCACATCCAAAAATGTAAACTGAAAGTTTTGCCTAGAAATAATACACTATTGCTTCATTAATGTTTCCTTCCCTATTTAGATCTTCACATGCTACTCAGAAGTGTGGAAGATTAGCTGGCAGCACATTGAAAAAGTATACGTCCTGAAATGTTCGGAAGATGCATCTTCTCACAGACCTCCAACTACAGACCTTTTCTGTAGAGGTTTTTCTATCTGTTGTCATATAAGACCCAAGGACAGCAATGTAATGTTTACTGTACATGTGCTAAAATTTCATGAATGGGTTTAAGATAAGAGAGCGTTCTATTGGATATGTAGACAGTGTATATATATATATAAATATATATATATATATATATAAAAACACACATACAAAATATATACAAATCGACACGGAAAAGCCTGTGTTCAATCAATTTCCGGGATAGGAACTTGAGCACATTGTTTTTCGCAGAGGTCCAGAAGCATTCAGCGCAGTTCTTGGTGTTTTTAGATGCTAAAGAGTCAGTCAATGGAGGTGGCATAAGACAATTCAAAGAGCATATGATGTCTTTTGCATTTTTAATAATGTTCCTAACAATCTTGTACCTAGTGCGTCACACAGGCCTGGTGCCAAATGCATGTTATTCGTTGAATCGAATACACCTAATCTTTTGTATATATACTGTACACACATATGTGAGCATTGCAAAAAGTAAAGTCGGCCATAGATGGTTTGAATCTCGGTCGGTTTGGCAGGAATCGGCCGAGATTCAAACCATGTATGGGCAGCCTGTATGTACCAAAGTTGACCAGCCTGTCGGATTATTGGTAGCGGCTGTTATAGCCACTAGCAATAATCACTGTGTTCCCCCGAAAGGAAAGGGGTTCCAGGAGAACGTAATGGCTCCACGGGAGGGATTCAGGCGATCTTCTTTCCTGCAACACGCAGGAAAGAAATTTTCTCTGTCTATGGCCGGCCTTGCATACGATACACACCAAAAGCAACCAGTCACTTGCTATTTGGACAAGGATTTGTTTTAATTAGTTACTTTATATAACAGTATTATGCACATATTCATTTGTCGTACTTTTCAGGCCTGATTGGGAAAAGTCAGTGAGCCTAAGGCTGGGTTCACACTAGTGCGCTGTGCGATATTGCATCTGATTCGCACCGCACTGCAGTGCAAATCACATGCGATGTCCGTGCAATGTAATTTCAGGCCATACAGATAGTATGGCTGATATTGCTCCGTATTTTGGGCCAAACACACATAGGACTCTTTTTTTGGTCCGCACC
This sequence comes from Rana temporaria, assembly GCF_905171775.1. Classification (NCBI taxonomy): domain Eukaryota; kingdom Metazoa; phylum Chordata; class Amphibia; order Anura; family Ranidae; genus Rana; species Rana temporaria. The sequence goes on along the minus strand of NC_053492.1, from coordinate 375,420,767 downwards.
GGAATCGGTTCGCATGGGTGTTCACCCCCATGCGATCCGATTCATGTCCGAACTGTCAGTTCGCAGTGCAATATGTGAGCTGAAATGGGGGTGTCGTTAATGTTGTATGGCACTCCCCATGAATTTTGCATATGGCAGTGTTAGTTGGGTGCGACGTGGTAACCCGCAGCGGATTTCGCAAGGTTCCCACATCGCACTAGTGTGAACCAGCCTAAAACGCACTATACAACTTCTGCTGTTTGATTTCCTTTAGATTTACTAAAACCATGTAGTGCAAGGCCTGCCCGATTGCATACAAATTGAAACTCTTAAAGGGTGGTTCCCCCTAAAACACATTGCTAACAATAGATTCGTAAGACCCCTTACACTGCGGGTAGGCTGGCTTTTTTTTTTTTTTTTAGTACATACCTCGATCTCCCCGTCTCGTCCCTTGTCGGTGGGCGTTCCTAGTGGATTGACGTTCCTCGGACGGGCGCATACGTGACGTCACGACTTTCCGAAAGAAGCCGAACGTCGCTGCGCAATGCGCCGTATAGAGCCGACTCTATACGGCGCCTGCGCAATGACGTTCGGCTTCTGTCGGAAAGTCGTGACGTCACGTATGCGCCCGTCCGAGGAACGTCAATCAACTAGGAACGCCCACCGCCAAGGGACGAGACGGGGAGATCTCGGTATGTACGAAAAAAAAAAAAAAAAAGCCAGCCTACCCGCAGTGTAACGGGTCTTACGAATCTATTGTTAGAAATTTGTTTTAGGGGGGAACCACCGCTTTAAGGTTTGACTTCATATAATATGGTTTTGGTAAATCTGAAAGGAAAAAATCTAAAGAAAATTGTATAGAAAATCTCATAGGGATGGTTGGGTTGGAATTGGAGCCCAGGAGACAAGGCTATGGTGACTTACTTAAAGCGGTGGTTCCCCTAAAACTAATTTCTAACAATAGATTTGTAAGACCCGTTACACTGCGGGTAGGCTGGCTTTTTTTTTTTTTATCGTACATACCGAGATCTCCCCGTCTCGTCCCTAGGCGGTGGCGGAACTAGTTGATTGACGTTCCTCGGAGGGGCGCGTACATGACGTCACGACTTTCCGAAAGAAGCCGAACGTCGCTGCGCATGCGCCGTATAGAGTCGGCTCTATACGGCGCATGCGCAGCGACGTTCGCTTCTTTCGGAAAGTCGTGACGTCACGTACGCGCCCCTCCGAGGAACGTCAATCAACTAGGAACGCCCACCGACAGGAACGAGACGGGAGATATCGGTATGTACTAAAAAAAAAAAAAAAAAAAAGCCAGCCTACCCGCAGTGTAACGGTCTTAGGAATCTATTGTTAGCAATGTGTTTTAGGGGGAACCACCCCTTTAATGTAAATGACAATTCATTACAACACTTGGGCAACAACAATGGCATTTCAGAACCCCAGTCTGCGCCCCCTCCTTTACATACACATATCTTCCCTTATTTTTACTCCAGGCTTCCAACAACATGCAACATATCCTATTGCTCTGGCCATTGTGTGAGACCAGAGGGAGAAGATTATGCTGTATGCTAGATTAGCTGGAGACTCTGAGCCAAAACTGGATTATTCCCAGCTGTCTTTTGGTAAAATAATGAATTTTCTGTTATGTACTAACCTTCCTAAATGCAATGTCGGCTAACATAGGTATGTACAGTATCTGTGAACTTTCTCACACAGTTCCTGTGAAAATGTATTAAAAGGTCTGTATGTGCCTTATTTTCAGAAGGTCACCAATTGGCAGTCAAGATTCCCACCGACATTAGAATGTAGCAGCAATCATCATACAATAACATCATTACACACCCTATGTGTGGGTGTTTGTGATGCCATTTACGGTCTATGGCTCCCCAATGCACTGTATACATGGCAAACTGCAGTGCACATACAGTTGCGGAAAATAGGATCATGTGCATAAATAATACATTCTATTACCAAAAGATTGGAACATCTGCCTTTGCAGCTAAAGTAGCTTCTGTGAAGGCAGTCAGGTTCCTCCACCCTAAACTCGCTTATCCATGTCTTTATGGACCTTGCTTTGTACACTGGTCCAAATCATTTGGTGAAGGGGGGATTATGGTGTGAGGTTGTTTTTCACGAGTTGGGATTGGCCCATTAGTTCCAGTGAAGAAGAACTATTAAGGTGTCAGCATACCAAGACATTTGGACAATTTCATGCTCCCAACTTTGTGGGAACAGGTTTGGGGATGGCCCCTTCCTGTTCCAACAGGACTGTGTACCAGGCACAACCAAGGTCAATAAAGATATGGATAAGTGAGTTTGGGGGGAGGAATGTGACTGACCGCACAGAGCCCAGACCTCAACCCCATAGAACACCTTTGGGATGAATTAGAGTGAGACTGCGAGCCAGGCCTTCTCGTTTAACCTCTTGACCACTGGGCACTTAAACCCCCTTCCTAACCAGATCAATTTTCAGCTTATCGGTGTACCCATCTGAAATTGTTGTCCTTTTTTTTCACACAAATAGAGCTTTCTTTAGGTGTATTTGATCACCTCTGCGTTTTTTATTTTTTTGGCGCTATAAAAGTAAAAAGACTGAAAATTCTGTAAAAATAAAAAATAAAATTCTAGTTCTGTCATATTAGCAGGTTATTTCTCACACACAGCATATGCATACTACAAATGACACCCCAAAACACATTCTGCTATTCCTCCCGAGTATGGCGATACCACACATGTGAGACTTTTACACAGCGTGGCCACATACAGAGGCCAACATGCAGGGAGCACCATCAGGCGTTCTGGAGCACCCAGGCCAATTCTGACATTTCTCTCCTACATGGAAAAATCATCATTTATTTGCTAGAAAATTACATAGAAACCCAAACATTATATATGCTTTTTTTTTTCAAAGACCCTAGAGAATACAATGGCGGGTTGTTGCAACTTTTTATCTTGCACGGTATTCTCGCAGCAATTTTTGAACGCGTGTTTTTAAAAAAAAAACTGTTTCGTGCTTAAAAAAAAAAAACAAAAAAAAAAAACAAAAACAAAAAAAAAGTAAAGTTTGCCCAATGTTTTTGCATACTATGAAAAGATGAAGTTACGCTGAGTAAATAGATACCTAACATGTCACCCTACAAAATTGCCACAACTCGTGGAATTGCGCCAAACTTCGCTACTAAAAAAAATCCCCATAGGCAGACGTATTGCAAGGTATTGGAGTATTGGGGTATTGTGGAGTATTGGGGTATTGTGAAGTATGGAGGGTATTGCAGAGTATGAGGGGTATTGCACAGTATGGGGGGTATTGCACAGTATGGGGGGTATTGCAGAGTATTGCACAGTATGGAGGGTATTGCACAGTATGGAGGGTATTGCACATATGGGGGGTATTGCACAGTATGGGGGGTATTGCAGAGTATTGTGTAGGGAGGGATGGGTGTATCTGTGACTGCAATTGTCACAGATCCAGCCACAGCAGCTGCTGCTGCTTCCAGTCCCCCCCCCCCCTCTCCTCTCACACTGTACCGAATGGTACAGAGAGGAGAGGGAGGACCGGCGTCATTACATGACGCCGGTTTGTTTACAAGTGATCGCTCCGTCATTGACGGAGCGATCACGTGGTAAACGGCCGCTATCAGCTGATTGTTCCGGGAGCGCGCGAGAGGAGGATTCTGGAGGACATCCCAGGGACGTCCTCCCAGAACAACTCCACCGCGCTGTAGACGTATTTTCTCTATAGCGTGGTGGAAAGTGGTTAACATCAGTTCCTGACCTCACAAATGCGCCTCTGGAAGAATGGCCAAACATTCCCATAGACACACTCCTAACCTTGTGGACAGCCTTCCCAGAAGAGTTGAAGCTGTTATTGCTGCAAAGGCTGGCCCAACGCAATATTGAACCTACGGACTAAGACTGGGATGCCATTAAAGTTCATGCGCGTGTAAAGGCAGGTGTCCCAACACTTTTGACAATATAGTGTATGTGTTATAACTAACGCAACCAGTCGCTAAAGTCTGAACGGACGCTAAAAGGTATCCTCTGAGCATGCATTTGCCCCCACAAACCTACACACAGGAGGGGTAACTGTATAGTGTGGCAATACAATTAGCAATCTAAAGGAATCATGACAGGTTTTAGTGAGGTGACGTTTGATATTCTTTATGTAAAAGCAGCTGAAACTGGTTTGAAAATGTAATATGACAATTTACAAAATATATGCAAGTGATAATGTGCAATTGCAATTCTCAGGCATTACTTTTAAAGCAGAACTCCGGACAATTTTTTTTAACGATGTCCCTGTTGCTTGATCCCTTACCTTCACCAACTTTGCCATCCTGTTATTCTATACTCTGTAGTTCCTTGGTAATAAGCTGCTGAACTTGTTGAAAAACCGTCATTGCCTGGTGACTTTCTGTTTGTAAGACCACTGGCTGCTATCCCTCCCGTAAGCTCAGCCAGCAGTCTGGCATTCCCCATTGTAGTCCTCTGAAAGCGAGCAGGGAGGAAGCAACATGGTGTGGGCGGAAGGGGTCTCACAGACCCTGGTGTGTACCGCCCATGGAGGAGGTGTCCTCCTTCTCTCTCCTCCCTCCTCTGCTCCTGCCAGTCACCGACCCTCCACTCCATTCCCACCGAATCACCCCGCCGCCACCTGCCTGCTATCAGTAATTACTTGTATGTCACAGCAGGGATCTCCCGCTGTGTCAGGCATTGTATATAAGAACACTGATGGCTGATCTCTCGCCTTCCACCTGTATAGGAACAGTGCGCTGTCGATCATAACGACGACAGGAGGCTGGGCATCAGAGATCAGTGTCCTCACATACAATACCTGACACAGTGGGAGAACCCCGCTGTGTCACACAAGTTATTTCTGATAATAATCCTGACTTTACACTGGTGATCCCAGATGTTTGGCACTGGTGGTCCCTGACATGGTGGTCCCTGATATTCGGCACTGGGGGTCTCTGACATGGTGGTCCCTGACATTCGGCACTGGTGGTCCCTGACATGCGGCACTGGTGGTCCTTGACATGGTAGTCTCTGACATTCAGCACTGGTGATCCCTGACCAGCAGCATTGGTGGTCCCCGACATGTGGCACCGGTGGTCCCTGACACAGTAGTCTCTGACATGTGGCACTGGTGGACACTGATAAGTTGCACTGGTTTGCATTAACCGTATATACTTGAGTATAAGGCCGACCCGAATATAAGCCGAGGTACCTCATTTTTTCACAAAAAAAGGGTTAAAAATATTGACTCGAGTATAAGCCTAGGGTGGAAAAACAATGGCCATTTGCAGTCTAATTGTGCCCAGTTGCAGCCGTACCTTTCATTAGTAAAACAGCATGTGTCTCCCGCTTTTTAATGCAGTCTGTTCGGCCGTCCATTGAAACAAAGCCCCCGCCTCCTCCCCATCCGTCCGTGATAGAGGAACACTGATACGATGCTGGGAAATTGTATCAGTGTTCTGCCTATCACATTAAATTAATATTATATTAATATGCATTAATATTAAAATGCTTTGCATTTATAAGGCTGTAACCTATCATACCGTGGGGTTTATTTACTAAAGGAAAAAACACTTTGCACTGAAAGTGCAGTCGCTGTAGATCCGAGGGGGACATGCAAGTAAAATAAAAAACAGTATTTTAGCTTGCACATGATTGGATGATAAAATCAGCAAAGCTTCCCCTCATTTCAGATCTACCCCTCAGATTTACAGTGTCTGCACTTCCACGTGCACTTGCAGTGCACTTGTAGTGCAAAGTGGATTTGCCTTTTCGTAAATAACCCCCCGTGTGTTATGTATGTCTTGCTGGCTGCAGAATGAGGGGTGTGATTTATGTTGAAGTGGGCGAGATCACATTTACATGTACAAGCCTAGTGTACCTCCCACATTCACTCCCATCCCAAGGATTCATGGGAAATGTAGGCCGATAACAGACAAAGATATGATGCAATCCCTGTTCTAAGAGATCCTCCCTGCCAGAAAAGATTTAGCATTTTTTGAATCACAAAGCTGACTTCCCTGAAAACTAAGTCAGACATATCTGTTAACCACTTAAGACCCAAACCAATATGCAGGTTAAGGACCTTTCCCCTTTTTGCGATTCGGCACTGCGTCGCTTTAACTGACAATTGCGCGGTTGTGGATGTGGTTCCCAAACAAAATTGGCGTCCTTTTTTCCCCCACAAATAGAGCTTTCTTTTGGTGGTATTTGATCACCTCTGCGGTTTTTATTTTTTGCGCTATAAACAAAATAGAGCGACAATTTCGAAAAAAATTCAATATTTTTTAATTTTTGCTATAATAAATATCCCAAAAAATATATATAAAAAAAATGTTTTTTTTCAGTTTAGGCCGATACGTATTCTTCTACCTATTTTTTTTGGGGGGGGGGGAAATCGCAATAAGCGTTTAACGATTTGGTTTGCGCAAAATTTATAGCGTTTACAAAATAGGGGATAGTTTTATGCCATTTTTATTAATATTTTTTTTTTACTACTAATGTGGCGATCAGTGATTTTTTTTCGTCACTGCGACATATGATGGACACATCGGACAATTTTGACACATTTTTGGGACCATTGTCATTTTCACAGCAAAAAGTCTATAAAATGCATTGATTACTGTGTGTTTGGGAGTTAACCACTAGGGAGCGCTGAAGGGGTTAAGAGTGACCTCATATGTGTTTCTAACTGTAGGGGGTGGGGCTGGACGTGTGACGTCATTGATCGTCTTTCCCTATATCAGGGAACAGATGATCAATGACACTGCCACTGTGAAGAACGGGGAAGGTGTGTTTACACAGACCTCTCCCCGTTCTTCAGCTCCTGTGACCACTCGTGGGACACCGGCTGCGATTGGGATCGTGGCCGCGGACCTTCGGACCGGGTCGCGTGTGACCCACGGCTGGGCTCTTAAAGGCTACGTACATGTACGTGCCTGTGCCCAGCCGTGCCATTCTGCCGACGTATAATAGCGTTAGGCAGTCCTTAAGTGGTTAACAGTTAGAAATTTCACAAATGTGTTCGGTGGGGAGGGGGGGGGGGTGTACTATTGGAAGATTTTTTTTTCTAATCCTGGAGTTCTGCTTTAAGATTTAGACTTTTATTTCAAATATCAAGCTGTGTATGGGCAACCTAACATGTACACAATCGAAGGTCAATTTGAAGTAGACGCAAATAAACTTATAAGTATTTTTTTTGAATTGTGAGGAAAAACTGAGAATCAGAAGGAAAAACTGTTGGCGCTATATAAATCCTGTATAAGAATTACAATTGGCTGTACAACCTTCTATGTTTGGGAATAGATGGAGCCGGCGACCCAGTAATCCGTATTTTAAGTTCATTGACTACATAAAATCAAATAAATAATTAAATAAAAACTGACGCGTTTCATCAAGAGCTGTAGTCATAGCTTCATCTATTCGCTTATCTTGCCGAGCCTGAGCACCTGTGTGAGGATCTTGCATCTGCATTAGGCTGTTCCTCGTAGTGAGCTCTGCACCAAAGACTTTCTCTGACCAAACTGTCTGCCATCAGATGAATTCAATGTCATTCCTCCAGCTCCAATTTCAAATTTGATGGGTCAACATATTAAAAATAAACAAAATAAAAAGGTAACTTATTTTAGAAGCAATGCATCTATGTAGTTGGAACTGCCTGCAGTGGAACTCTTCACAGTAGGCTTTTTCTGCTTCCATACAGTCGTCATCTGGGGGGATCCATTCAACACTTGAGTGACATCAGCCGACGGCGGGCTAAAGTCCTGCAGAAACTGCACAGGAGGAGAACTAGGGCTAAAAAAAAAGCTTTACCCATACTTCTCCTTTAGGGGATACCTGTACTAAGATAAATATGCCATTGCTGCCATCCTCTAAGGCTCCATGCACACTGAAACTGATAAACTGAAGTTTATTGGCGTTTTGGCTTTTTATTTTAAAGCCCATAAACTGAACTCTATGTTAGCCTATGTGCCCATGCACACCTACGCGTTAATGAGCTTTGGAGTTTATTGGCTTTTTTCTGAACGCCCGAAATTTGCATTCAAAGTGCCGTTTTTGGCGGGGAGAAACGAAAAAAGCAAAAAAAACGCCGGTGCCAGTGTTTTTTAATCCATTGAAAAAAAAAAACTACACTGAAAAACGCTGATTAAAGCTATACCAAAAATGCTAAAAAAAAACGTTGAAAGGCTCCCTGCAAAGCTACTGGCGTTTTTTTATAGCTTTTATCAGCTTCAGTGTGCATGGAGCTTTAGAATGCTGGTTGTTTGGCTGTCGCACACACATGTACTTGAGCACAAATCTTAAACTGATCTTATCTCTGTCCTATAGAACAGGCAGGAAAACATCTACAATGGGCAAACTATCACTTTGATCCTAGAAGTAACAAAACAAATGAAATGCTTGCAAAACAATTAGGTAGCATTTGTTAACTAGCAACCCTAAAATAAGTTACTCACTCGAGAAAAAACTGTTATACCCCCCACGTTGCTATGTAATAGGTGTATACTTTTATTATTTTTCATTTAAAAATCAATGAAATGATTGTGAAATAAGAAATAACAGACTAAATGGTAATGCTTCCCTCTTTAAATAAAATAAATAACTGGACTGCCGTGGTTTATTGTGGTTTATTCAACATTTCCTGCCTTGTCTTGAATGTTTTAAAACCGTAACTGAAGCTTTCACACCTTCACACTTATGAGGACAAGAAACTCTAAAGTGAAGCATGGTATACACGCACAGCTTCTTTTTTGATAAGCTAGAGCAGGGCCCTCCAGTTGTTCAAAAACTACAATTCCCATCATGCTTAGTCATGTCTGTGAATTTTACAATGCCTCATGGGATGTGTATTTCCGTAACAGCTGGAGGGCCGTAGTTTGGAGATCCCTGAGCTAGAGGGTTGAACCAAAAAAGGCTGACAGATCCATGCAAGTGATGTAGATGCAGGGATCTCCACTACTGCACTATTGTATTCTGAAAGTGGGGGGCTCTCCCCAACAGAGAGAGCAATACATACATTAAAATTTGGCCAGTTCCTGCTGAACCTGCCAAATTTCGGTGCATGTATACCCAGCTTTTGCTACATTAAAGAATCACTAAAGGAAAAAAAAAAATTCTGCTGAAATGACTGTTTACAGGGTATAGAGACATAAAAGTTAACCGATTCCTTTTAAAAATGATTAAAAATAGATTAAATTCAATCATATAATGTGCCTCTAGTTTCACTTTAGTTTTTAAACTGGTTTCATGTTTATGTGAAGTAAAGAGACCCACAGAACAAAAACAAACAAATCCAGGGCAGTGTTTTGTTTTTAAAATGAATCTGATTGGTTCTGTTAAGTTTTAGACACACAGTAATGACAGCTTAGACCAGTGATGGCGAACCTTTTTGAGCCCGAGTGCCCAAACCGCGACGCAAAACCAACTTATTTCTTTCAAAGTGCCAACACAGAATTAAAACTGTAAATTATGCTTTCGGTTACTATACATTACTGCCCACCATTCAGTTGCTATCGGTTACCATACATTACTGCCCATCATTCGGTTACTATACATTACTGCCCACCATTCGGTTGCTATACATAACTGCCCACCATTCGGTTGCTATACATAACTGCCCACCATTCGGTTGCTATACATAACTGCCCACCATTCAGTTGCTATCGGTTACCATACATTATTGCCCATCATTCGGTTGCTATACATTACTGCCCACCATTCAGTTGCTATCGGTTACCATACATTGCTGCCCATCATTCGGTTACTATACATTACTGCCCACCATTCAGTTGCTATTGGTTACCATACATTACTGCCCATCATTCGGTTACTATACATTACTGCCCACCATTCAGTTGCTATCGGTTACCATACATTACTGCTCATCATTCAGTTGCTAGAGGTTACTGTCAATGATTACCTGCAATTCAGTCCCCTTCTGCAAACTGCTCAGTCCTGCCGTTGCTTTATAAATCACCACCCCTGCTGCTGGCAGAAGGGTGAGGAAGAATTCACACAGCCCTGTCTGTGTGTCTTTGATCTCCCTGCTCGTGCTGCTGACCGGAGAAGGGAAGGGGGGCCTGGGGGGGGGGGGGGACATCACAGAAAGCCTGCTCTGCCTCACAGCAGCTCCGGTCCTGACAGAGGAGAAGGCTCTGGAAGTTGGAACATGGTAAGAAGAAATGAGCTTCGCGTTCGATACGAACGTATGTTCAACTCGAACATCGGTTGTTCGTCGAACCTCCTCAACCTCCTCTCGCGCCAAATTCAAGTGACGCAAAACGGCCCATAATTCACTGCGGCATTGAGCGCTGATGATTGGCCAAGCATGCTGTATGTCCCGTATGCTTGGCCAATCACAGCGCACAAAAAACGAAGGCTCCGATGATGGAACACAGATAGAGGAAGGCATTGATGTGAGCCCAGGAAGAGGGGGTGGCCGAGAGGGACAGCAATCTGGCAGTGATGTTTCCCCAGCTGGAGCATACTGCCAGGTTTTCGACAGTGATGAGGAGGGAGGGGATGATGAGGTCACTGACTCTACCTGAGTGCCTGATAGGAGAGAGGAGGAGGAGGAGGCACAGGCACATCTCCAAAGAGGCAGGATGCCCTCCAGGGGTCAGGTTAAGGGCACACCAACTGCATTACATCGCACATCTACGCTTGTGCATGGCGCTGCTGTGTCTGAACGGTACAGCAAAAGTTCTTTAGTGTGGGCCTTTTTTGAAACATGTCCATCAGATCGTACCTTTGCTATTTGCAAAATATGTCGCAAGCGTATCTCACGTGGCCAAAACATCACCCGCTTGGGCACCACATGTTTGTCCAGACATATGTCGAGCTGCCATGCAGCTCGTTGGCAAGCATACCAGAAAGACCCACACCAAAGACCAAGTGCCTCAGTGGCAAGTACCCAAACGCCACTTTTTCTCACAGAAGGCGATTTTCGGCTCTCTACCGGCATGTGGAAGGCAATGTCCATGCCTCGCTGGACAGGGCGGTCAGTGGTAAGGTGCATCTTACCGCTGACTTATGGTCCAGCAGGCATGGACAGGGATGTTACCTGTCTTTTACGGCCCATTGGGTGACTCTGCTGGCAGCTGGGAAGGACGCAGGGCAAGGTACAGTAGTTTTGGAGGTTGTTCCACCACCACGCCTCCAAAACACTACTACTGGTTGTGACACACCTCTCTCCTCCACCCCCTCCTCCTCTTCTTCCTCTGTGGCCTCTTCCTGTGGTGATGTTTTCTCAGAACCAGCCGCGCTCCGTAGGAGTACGAGGGGCTACGCAGGAATGCAGCCCAAGAGATGCCATGCGGTGCTAGAGCTGGTGTGCTTGGGAGACAGGAGCCACACTGGGGAAGAGGTTCTGTAAGCTCTGCAGGGGCAGGCTCAGAGGTGGTTGACGCCACGCCAGCTGAAGCCTGGAATGGTGGTCAGCGATAATGGCACCAACCTCCTCTCTGCCCTGCGACAGGGAAAACTCACCCATGTGCCCTGTTTTGCGCATGTCCTGAATTTGGTGGTGCAGCGGTTCTTGGGCAGGTACCCGGGCTTACAGGATGTCCTGAAGCAGGCCAGGAAAGTCTGTGTGCATTTCCGGAGGTCATATAATGCCACTGCTCGGCTGACAGACCTCCAAAGGGAATACAACCTGCCCAAGAACCGCCTAATCTGTGACATGCCCACCAGATGGAACTCTACGTTGGCCATGCTGCAGCGGCTGCACACGCAGCAGAGGGCCATCAATGAGTACCTGTGCCAATATGGCAGCAGAACTGGGTCAGGGGAGCTTGGTTTTTTTTCACCACGCCAGTGGGCCTTGATCAGGGATGCATGCACTGTCCTGTCACCATTTGAGGAGGCCACGAGGATGGTGAGCAGTGACAGTGCATGCATCAGTGAGACTGTCCCTCTTATTCACATGTTGGAGCACACGCTACGTGGAATAATGGACAGGGCCCTTGAGGCAGAACAGAGGGAGGAAGAGGAGGACTTCCTTACCTCTCAAGGCCTCTTTTATCCAGACAGTGGTCCTGCTTGCCCACCTAGCACACAGGAAGAGGAGGAGGAGGATGAGGAGGAGGAGGATGATTGTATCAGCAGCATGGAGGTGGAGCCTAGCACTCAGCATCAGCAGCAGCAGTCTTCAAGGGATCATTTACAGTCCCAAAAAACACGTGGACTTTTACGTGGCTGGGATGAGGTGGCTGCGGATCCTGTCGTCCTCAGTGACCCAGAGGACTGTGCACCAAATGCCTCTGCAAACCTACGCTGCATGGCCTCCCTGATCCTGCAAAGCCTGCGTAAGGATCCTCGTGTACGTGCCATCAAGGAGAGGGATCATTACTGGCTGGCAACTCTCCTTGATCCACGTTACAGGAGTAAGGTTGCGGACCTTATGTTGCCATCGCAGAGGGAGCAGAAAATGAAACTTCTGCGGGAGGCCTTGCAGAAGGGTCTGTGCAATGCGTTCCCAGAACCAGGGGGATTACCAAAACCTGGCCCTGGACAACTGTGTTGCTGAAGCTTCGGTGAGTCACAGAAGGAGCGGTGGAGAAGGTGGCCGTCTGACCGATGCGTTCAGACAATTTTTTAGTCCGCAGCCCCAAGGTCTGACTGGTTCCAGCAACCATCGCCAGCGTCTGGTTTACATGGTTCGGGAATACCTAGGGGCAAGATCAGACTTGGACACCTTCCCCACCGAAAATCCTCGGGCTTACTGGGTCTTGAGGATGGATCACTGGCCAGAGCTTGCACAGTACGCAATTGAGCTACTGGCTTGCCCTGCATCCAGTGTTCTTTCAGAACGCACATTCAATGCTGCTGGAGGCTTTGTGACCGATCACAGGGTGCGCCTCTCCACCGACTCTGTTGATCGACTGACCTTCATCAAAATGAATCAGGCTTGGATCAAGACCAGCTAGCAAGCACCTGATGCTGATGTTACTGAATAATAATTTTTTGTTGAAATGTCAGATCCCTTTGAGACTGCGTATGCTGATGCTGAGTGACTGTCCTGTTATGCTGCTGATGGAATATCCTTCTCCTCACTTTTCTTGTTGATAGCTAGTAAGAAATGTTGTGTTTCTGGGCTCCGCCACCAGTGCCTAAGACCTAATTTTTGTGCCCCTGTTTAACAGGGGCGTCTAATAACAATTGTTGATGCAATAATTTGCACGTGGCTCCTTGTTGTGCTCCAATTACAGTTATCGGGAGGGGTTGCAGTGTTGTGTTGTGCCTAAGGACACATTTTTCTGCCCCTGTTTAACAGGGGCGCCTAATAATTTTTGATGCAATACTTTGCACGTGGCTCCTTGTTGTGCTCCAATTACAGTTATTGGGAGGGGTTGCAGTGTTGTGCCTAAGGCACAATTTTTCTGCCCCTGTTTAACAGGGGCGCCTAATAACAATTTTTGATGCAATACTTTGCACGTGGCTCTTTGTTGCGCTCCAATTACAGTATGTTTGAGGGGTGCCCTTTTTTCTAGAATTTTTCTTTCACAAAAAAATAATGGCCCCCCACCACCCCTAAAATAATCGACATATTGTTGCCACACAGCACGTGCGCAAGCAGTATTAAATTACTTTTTTCTTATAATAATCTCATGTTGTGCAGGGACATTTATAAACACGTGCCACTACTATAGACACACAGCAGGTGTGATATTTAAAGGAATTTTTCATTTCTTTTTTTTCACTTTAAGCATCATTAAAATCGCTGCTCCGGAAAAACTGCAGTTTTTAAAACTTTTTTTTCCATTGATACATGTTCCCTGGGGCAAGACCCGGGTTCTGAAAGACGTTTTCAATATTATATTCAATATTGGTCTTTAAAATTAAAGTTTTTGAATTCGAACGTTCGAGTCCCATAGACTTCAATGGGGTTTTAAATGTTCGCGCGAACCCGCAGTCTGTGCGAACCGAACGCGGGTATGTTTGGCTCATCCCTAATGGTAAGTGCAGGGAACAGCCGAGCAGAAAACACTCCCGCCCGCCTCAATACAGCTCAGCCACGCATTCATCTCTGCCTGCATCTTGTTGTCAAATGTGGCGGGTGTAACGCCCTCGGCGTTACTCCATGCAGAACGAGCGCAGCTGTCCCTGTTTCTAACAGCTGCGCTCCGTTCTGTAAGACGTCCGCGTCACTTCCGGTGCGCGGACGTCTGCGTTCCACGCTGGAACGCGGAAGCGCGTCCCAGCGTGTCACGCTCGGGCTATTTAAACCCCCCAGGATCGGCGGCAGGGTGTTCGGTTATTCTTGTTGGACCCTGCCGCCACCTGGAACCCGGTACCGTGCTGTAGCACCTTTAGAGAGCCACTGCCCACTGGACTCGGCTTCCTGCTCCCTGCAGCCTGGACCCTGCTCCCTGGATCTCTCCTCCCTGGGCTCTCATCCCCAGTGGACCTCAGCTGAAACCCCACCAGGAATCTCTTTTATTGGGACTCATCCTCTTTGCCTCTGCATGTCACAGAACCCCTGCATATTATATATATCTTTTAGGAGCACCAGCATCAACTCTCCTCTCACAAAACAACCAATTACAGAAGAGATCTCCTAACCGCAAGTATTCACTATCAGTAGATGTATTGCTTATAGTTATGCTGAACTATACAGGACTGTATTCAACCCCATACTAACTGTCTAAAGGATATTAGTATACTTCTGTGAGCGTTGCCAGTCTCTTACTTTCTCAATTAAGTGTGCAGTTAACCTGAAACAATACCTACGTCAGCTTGTACTAATTAGTAAGACTGTGATTATGCTGCACTAGACAACAAGCTTATGAGTTAATAAGCTATCTATATTATACGTTTGTTCTCTGGAGGTTGTGATGACCTAACCCCAAACTCTCTATATCACTTTGAGAGTGAACCGGTGGTTGAGAGCTGAGTAGCCTCCGCAATTGAGATCCAAACTTATAGTCTAGTATCTTGAGTATTGCAGAGTCATAACAGCGGGCTGCAGGAGGAGGACGGGTTACAGCAAAACTGATTGGCTGAGAGGCGGTGGTGGGCGGAGCAGTTATTAGAAGTGTGGACGAAACTATTCTATGATTGCGCTCGTCACCCCGGGCGCTTATTGTTTGTCACTCCCACTCGGGCACGTCATCGCTAGCCACAGAACTATGGGATATGTCGTTTGCGGTGCGGTGTGGACGATTCGGTGCTTCACTGTGTGATTTCCCCATTTGATGGCGTGCCCACAGAAAGGGCTCGGAGTGCCAGCAGCGGCACGCGTGCCACGGGTTCGCCATCACTGGCTTAGACCATCGTGAAAAGCTCCCAGTATGATGGTTATAAGGAGCCAGACAACCAGGAAGTGTGGAGATCAGAGCAGTTTTACAGCAACATCAAAGCAAAAATGAGCAATGAGGACATGAAACCAGTACTGCAGTAAGGTAAAGGAAGCTATTTAGCTAAAAAAAAAAAAAATCCTTTAAGCTTTCTGTGCTGATGGAATCTGCCAGAGTGGGTCCTGTGTGAACCACTTCCTTTCAAATAAAAGCAGCAAACTGTTCCAAGCCGTGCCCCTTCTATGCACTTGTGATTTAATCTTACAGCAACAACTCTAAAAAATAACTTGTTTGGAATTCATAAAATGTACATTACTTCTTTTAAAGGATAAAGTTTGCCTTCGGAAACCCATTTTTAGGGTGGAACATGCAACATGTTCCTGCAGCAGCTCGGATATCCGAGTCTGCTGTGTGACAGCAGTACGGGGAGATGTTCCCTGTACCGGCTGTCAGTCTTTGAAAAGAATGCAGCTGTGCGGGGCTCCACCTCCACAGCCGTGTCATTCTTTCACAGAGTTCTGTGACTGAATGAACTACAAGTATGGACATCCTTTGTGGCTGTCGGTATGTAGTTCTCAATATACTACCACAGCACTGTTGAGTGTACATTCTACGATGTATGGGCAGACAACTCACACTGACAGTCTGCAGGAGACCTGTATGGCACACCAGCAACATGCTGATCACTAGTGCAATGCTTTTCAGGCACCTTTAAAAAAAAAAAAAAAAAAAGTTAAAAGTAAATGCACATTTTTTTTTTTACCTGCGAACACCCCAAACACTATTGAATTGCATGGTACATTGCAACTTGAGCCCATTCAAAATGTTTCAGATAACACCATTGACTGTCTGAGGTGCTCCTTATTACCCTTTTTGCCTTAGCACACAACTGATGAACACAATTAGGAGCAGGAGCTAGTGCGTTCACTGGAGCTCAAAATGTCAGCTCGACAAATTAAGCCCATGTGTAGACAATGCAAACGTAAAAAAAAAAAAAGAAGCCAAACTTTAAGCTTAAAGGAAACCTTTTTTTGCTGCAATGACTGTTTACAGGGTATAGATACATAATAGTTAACTGATTCCTTTTAAAATTGATTACAAATAGATAAAAATAAATCATATAATGTACCTCTAGTTTCGTTTTTGCATTTAGTTTCGTTTTTGCATGTTATCCTGCCTCTGTGCTATACAGAGCCATAGAGCAGTGATGGTTTGGAAAATGAAACTAGAATCTCCCAGTACTGTGGTCATCAGGAAACAGACAACCAGGAAGCGTCCAGAACAGAGAAGAATTACAGCAACATCAGAGCAAAAACGAACATTGAGGACATGAAACCAGGACTGCAGTAAGGTAGCTATTTAGCTAAAAAAAAAAAAAATCCTTTAGTGACCCTTTAAGTTTGATATATTCTATTTATTGAAGCATTTTCAGTACAACACAGTATTTTAAAGTAAATTCCTGTGTTAAATAGGTAGGTGATAGAGAGCTCCTCCATGATGTGTCACTGTGCTCATGCTGCTTTAGTAATCAGATACTGTATTATGAGAAAGATTTAAGTGCAACTCCAAACAAAACTTTTTTCCTGGATAATGTAGGAAAAATAGAAGCCCTGTTTTTTTCTCTTTCTCCATTTGTCCTGATGACCACATCACTGAGACAGGGACTAATGGAAAGCCCTGGATTCACACATGTGCGGCTGCGGGTTTGTGCCTGGGGTCCGATGCGTGTCTTGTTACCGGTTCAGGTGCAATTCAGGTCCGAATTTGTTGCCTGAATTCGCACCTGAAATCGGACCCAAACATGCACAGGACCCTTTTTGAATGCAGACCGCGGCATCTCTATTGAGAGCCGGTCACACTCACCTGTCATATGAATTGGATGTGGGGAAAACCGCATCCAAATCACATATATGTGAACCCAGCCTAAAGGTTTTACCCATTTCTTTTTCTTTCTGAAATTAAATTTTAAAACGTTTTGGCTAAAGTTACACTTCCAAAATTCCAGATTGCCATTTTTACAGACATCTATACTAACCATTGCAGATGGGTGGATTTGGAAACCCAGTGCAGAGATAATGCCCTTTGTACCATACAGGAAAAGTAGTCCTACTGTCTGTCAAAAAGCAAGATATACAGGCATACCCCACTTTTAAGTACACAATGGGGTTTATTTACTAAAGCTGGAAAGCGCAAAATCAGGCTCACTTCTGCATAGAAACCAATGAGATTCCAGGTTTTATTACCAGACTTAATTGAACAAGCTGGGGTTAGAAACTCATTGGTTTCTTTGCAGAAGTGAGACTGATTTTGCTCTTTCCAGCTTTAGTTAATAAACCCCATTGTGTACTTAAAAGTTGGGGTATGCCTGTAATATTTAGGTAAACCTGGCCTAAAATAACTTGTCAGGACAGAACAGCAGCTGTTTTTGCTGTTATGCTCATGCTTTCTTCAAATTGTGCTGAGCCAACATCTAAAAACTGTAATAACTGCACACTTGTTTCTGTCAGTGACTTACTAAGCAAAGATAAGGAGGATAGGACACTGCGCTTAGACACTGCCCTGATGGGCCAGTATTTGGCGCATTATAAATCCATTAAATCAATCAATCAATAGGAGCAGAGTGTAGCACAGGGATCCTCAAACTACGGCCCTCCAGCTGTTGTAGAACTACACATCCCATGGGGCATTGTAACACACTGACATTCACAGACATGACTAGGCATGATGGGAATTGTAGTTCCTGAACAACTGGAGGGCAGTAGTTTGAAGACCCATGGTCTACATCATCAAAAACAAGTCAGCCAAGGCTGCTCCCATATTTCCACCCTGACAGGTATTTTTTGTAAGCTAAACTCCAGGCAAAGTAAAAAACACTCCTTTGAAGTAGGGCTGCAAGGGTTAAATGGTTTCTTAGGTCTAGGGCAGGGATATGCAATTAGCGGACCTCCAGCTGTTGCAGAACTACAATTCCCATGAGGCATAGCAAGACTCTGACAGCCATAAGCATGACACCTAGAGGTAGAGGCATGATGGGATTTGTAGTTTTGCAACAGCTGGAGGTCCGCTAATTGCATATCGCTGGTCTAGGGCATGGGTGCTCAACCGGTAGCCCTCCAGCTGTTGAGGAACTACAATTCCCATCATGCCTCTGCCTTTGGGAGCCATGCTTGTAACTGTCAGCGGCTTGCAATGTCTCATGGGGCTTGTAGCTCTGCAACAGCTGGAGGGCCACAGGTTAAGCACCCATGGTCTAGGGCAGGGATATGCAATTAGCGGACCTCCAGATGTTGAAAAACTACAAGTCCCATCATGCCTCTACCTCTGGGTGTCATGTTGTGGCTGCCAGAGTCTTGCTATGCCTCATGGGACTTGTAGTTCTGCAATAGCTGGAGGTCCACCAATTGCATATCCCTGGTCTAGGGGAACAAGAAAAGCAGTTTTACTTACGTGATCCTTGGTTTATGAAGGCTCCTTCCACACTGCAAGACTGGTCTGCAGCTGCTTCTTCCCTATACTCCAGTGGTCGCAGGTCCCCTGGTGTCATCAAATCCAATGCAGGGTTATGCATTGGACATGTGGATGCTGAGGAACGGTACACCGCTGGAGCATTGGGGAGCACTAGCTGCTGTGGAAGTGGTGGATCAAGTAAGTAAAACTTGTTTCCCAGTCTCCTAGACCCTTGCAGTTCGGGGGCAGGAGTTGTACTTTAAGAAATGGAAATAACGCGGGTACTAAACCAAAAACACTATACACAGTCTGAAAAAAAGGTCAAAACTCCAGTGTAGTTTCACTTTATTAAACAGTTTGCAAATCATTCCGATAGCACTTTAAATAGATATTCCAACAATAATTCAGGAATTGACAAAATTGTATGAACAAAAAAAATGGATCAACAAATATACAAAAATCGGTTAACACTATGTAGATGCACATGACAGCTACAACATAAATATTTATTATACAGAAAACAATGTTAAGATTATTTAATAACTAAGTGCACAGCATAGTGGTGTGAGTAACTCACCCAACACAAGCCAGACAGATGAAAGAAGAGTTGTGATTGGTTGCTGCACACCACTGCTCTCTGCACCAGGTTAGAAAATAGGCACCCGTCTCTGGCATGTAGATGAATATTAAAGTATTATCTAGTGCAACTGACCACAATGTAAAGCAGGACTGCCACTGAATGAAGCAAGTTGGTGGTTCCTTCTATCAGGAAGTCGTCTTACAAAATTAACAGTCTTGTGTAGTAATGCATGGCTACATATGTCTGTTGCAACACGGTATATACTCCATTCTTTATATTGTGGTAAAGGTATGAACGACAAGGGTTACTAAGAAAGAAAAAAGTATATAAAACACCTATAGAAAGTCAGTAGAAGTTTTCTTGCACTTGACAACCTGCATTAAAAAACTGAAATTGGGAATCTTAATCTGTTATTTTTTTTCTATCAATCAGTGGTTTTACCTCCTAAATTTCCTTAAACACTGAGCCATCGCTTAAAGTAAATTTTTAAAAGGTTACATTTTTTTTTAAAATATATAATAAACATGTTATACACACCTGCTCTGTGCAGTGGTTTGGCACAGAGCAGCTCCAATCCTCCTCTTTTTGGGTCCCCTGCTGGAGCTCCTGGCTTCTCCTCTTCAGCCAGTGCCCCCAATAGCAAGCCACTTGCTCCAGAGGCAATAATGCATGCTCACTCTTGAGCTCTGCTGTGTGTCCATATGACAAACACAGCCACGCTCTCTCTCCTCATTGCCTCACTGGCTGTGATTGACAGTAGCATTGTGAAATGAGAGACCCAGGAGAAGCTCAGCTGTCCTGCATGTCGCTGGATCAAGAAGGTGCTCAGATGAGCATCAATGGCGGGTGTCGGGGGGGGGCTTCAAACAGAATGTTTTCTTACCTTCATGCATTGAATGCATGAAGGTAAAAAACCTTGAGCCTTTAAAAACTTTTTGAAGCGGTTGTATACCCGCTGTAATTTTTTTTTTTTAACCTGAAAAGCAAAAGCCATAATCAGCTGGTATGCACCGCATACTAGCAGATTATGAAATACTTACCATGGAATGAGGTGAGAGGAACTTACCTGGTCCACGCAGAGGGAGTTGTCATCTTTCCTCGGCGTGTCTTCCGGGTATCACCGCTCCAGTGCTGTGATTGGCTGCAGTGGCGATGTCTTCACTCCCGCGCATGCGCGCGGGAGACTTCTCTCCGGCAAGGTCGGGCGGCTGCCGTCCCTTTAGCCGAGGATCCCCGCTGTGCATGCGCCGCTGCAGTCAGCGGCGCATTGCGGGGGGGAATATCTCCTAAACCTGTAAGGTTTAGGAGATATTCTTTATACCTACAGGTAAGCCTTATTATAGGCTTACCTGTAGGTTAAAGTGGTAGTACAGAGTTTACTACTACTTTAAAAGAGAAGTAAAGTTTTTGTTTTTTTTGCTGAATCATACTTGCAATGCTGAATGCAGCATTAGACTGATGCTGCATCTGTGCCCCCGGCGTCTTTGCACTGAGAAGCGAGCCACCGAACACTGCCAATGGCTCGGTTCTCACTCCACCCCGAGCAGAGCGATGCTGTTAGTCAGCATAGCTTCTGCTCTACTTCTCAGCACTCACTGGAGCGCTTAGCAGTGGAGGGGTGGGGAGCAGCTGTCTCAGCAGCTCGCTGAGACAGCCATCAATCAGGGCAGCTAGTGGATCCCGGACTTGGAAGTTGTGATGACGCGCTGCCCCGACTGATGGCAGCGACGTCAGCGGAGAGTGGACATCAGATCGCTCTCTGCTGAAAACGGGTCACAGGAGTGCAAAACAAATTGCACTCCTGTGACCCAGAGGAGAAGCCCAGCCCAAAAAGCTCAGGTTAGACTTCTCCTTTAAATCGTTTTTTTCTCTCAGAACTTAGCCTTAACCCAAACTTTCATTAACCCTTCCTGAACACTTGTTATTAAAGTAATTGTCTCTGCAGTCCCTGCCCCTATGGCAAAACCCCTGCCTACACTCTCCTTACCTCAAGTATTTCTATGGGTCCATGCCTGTGACAGGTTGCCTTACTGGCCATAATAAATGTTTAAATGCCTAAACTCTAACCTCAACCCACACAAACTTAAACAAATCATTTGTTCCTAGCTCTAAATTAAACATTGCAGCAGAATATTTTCTTTCACATGAAACACCTCCTTTAAAAAAGGAAAGAAAGATCTGCACTGAACACTGGGTATATCTGACTTTTCTCGTTATAGATACTAATTATATAGCAGATTATCACTATTCATCGTTTCCCAAACACACTATATACAAGTGGCTAATTTATTGTACCTAAAAGGGAATTAAAAGAAGAAGCTTTCATCTTCTCCCAGGTTTCCTTACGCATTTGGTTTGTTGAGCCGCTTGAATGGCTGGGCAACTTTGACGTCGCCCGGAGTCAAATTTTCATGGCACAAAGGAGTGCCGGAAATGTACACTGAGCTGCAAATGTGCGGCTCAATTTCCATTACTTTTTTTTTTTTTTAGTTCAATTAGTTCTACTTTAAGAGAAACCCCGTTAGGGATTTTGATCCTTAAAGCGGTAGTTCACCCCCCCCCCCCGACACATTTTACCATCGAGACAGGCATTGTAGCGCGAGCTACAGTATGCCTGTCCCGATTTTTTTAACCCCGGACTCACCTTGTAATCGGACATCGTAGATTTCGGCTCCCGCGGGGAATGGGCGTGCCTATGGAGAGGGAGGATGATTGACGGCCGGCCCTGGCACGTCACTCTCCCCGAAGACAGCCGGAGTAGGTCTCGGCTCTTCACGGCGCCTGCGCACAGGCTATGCGCATGCGTCGTGAAGACCAAGCCTATTTCGGCTATTTCCGGAGAAGCGTGACGCGCCAGAGCCGGCCGTCAATCATCCTCCGTCTCCATAGGCACGCCCATTCCCCGGTATCTTCAATCTACGAGAACAAGGTGAGTACGGGGGTAAAAAATTTGGGACAGGCATACTGTAGCTCGCGCTACAATGCCTGATTTTATGGTAAAATAAAAACATTTTTTTTTTTTTCGTCGATAGGGTGAACCCCCGCTTTAACATCGCTTTCCCCAATCAGGAACTTTTTTTGGGGAGTTTTTGGCCACCCAACAAGACCCCATATTAAAACATACAGCAAACATTAAAGGGTCACTAAAGGAAAAAAAATGTTTGCTGAAATGACTGTTTACAGGGTATAGAGACATAAAAGTTAACTGATTCCTTTTAAAAATGATTAAAAATAGATTAAATTCAATCATATAATGTGCCTCTAGTTTCACTTTCGCTTTTAAACTGGTTTCATGTTTCTGTGAAGTAAAGAGACCCACAGAACAAAAACAAACAAATCCAGGGCAGTGTTTTGTTTTTAACATGAATCTGATTGGTTCTGAGGAGTTTTAGACACACAGTAATGACAGCTTAGACCACCGTGAAAAGCTCCCAGTACTGTGGTTATAAGGAGCCAGACAAGCAGGAAGTGTGGAGATCACAGCAGAATTACAGAGCAATTCAAAGCAAAAACTAAGAATAAGGACATGAAACCAGTACTGCAGTAAGGTAAAGGAAGCTATTTAGCTAAAAAAAAAAAAAAATTCCTTTAGTGATCCTTTAAGATCAGCTCAAGCACTGCTTGTAATGATCAGGCAATGCAAAGTTAAAGCGGAAGTAAACCCATCCATTTAACAGTTTTAAAAAAGTTACATTTCCAGCACATGCCGGGAATGTAACACTCCCATTGGTTGTGCTCTCAACCAAACGGTCAAACCATCCAATGGGTGGTGTCATAGCTAATCACATGTGCAGCATCATGGCAGTTGTAGCTCAAACAGAGCCTAAGATGGCAGCTTCCTTGGTTGAAAACAATAGGAGGGTTTACTTCCACTTTAATAATCAAGCAACATTAACATGGGTTAACATGAAAATACTCCCTAATGTTCACAGAGATGTACCAAAATTGGAAAATAATACAAATTTCACAGCTCATAGACTGGTGTTCCGTTTTGCTGGAGTTGAGGGGGGTGATGTGTCAGGTGTAGCGGCTTTGATAAGGAGGGGAACATTATTCCCACTGAAGAGGGCTCGTGTAAACCCTACTTAACATCAAATGACAGCGAATTTCTGTCTGTTTCAGTGCACTGAGATTAAAGTAGTCCACAGGCTATCAGGCTTAAGATGTCATTTTGTGCACATTCTGCCAATTAGAACGTGTGCAGAACTGTGCTTCGGTAGTGTCTATAGCAGTGAAGGCAAACCTTGGAACCCCAGATGTTTTGCAACTACATTTCCCATGATGCTCATGCACACTGCAGTGTAGTTGAGCATCATGGGAAATGTAGTTCCAAAACATCTGGGGTGCCAAGGTCCACCATCACTGGTCTATAGCATAGCCAACACTCCTTAAAAATGTGTGTTCTGTGCTCTGAACTACTATCTTCTGCTGCACTCAAATTCAGCAGGATGTTGTGCCTTGCACTTGTTTTAGCCCCAGATCTCTGCATTTATCAGCAGGATATAATGCATGCAGGTGTGCACTCACATGCCAATGTAAACTAAATATAGGTCTTTAGCTGTGCCCTTTAGTACTCTTATGCCGCGTACACACTGTCGTTTTTTGTGATGAAATAAAAAACGTTGTTTTATCATGAAACAAAACAACGTTTTTCAAACTTCATTTTAAAAAACGACGTTGCCTACACACCATCGTTTTTTCAAAATGCTCTAGCAAAGCGCAGTTACGTTCAGCACGTACAACGGCACTCCATTCTAACTCGCGTCATAACTTGCTTCTGAGCATGCGCGGGTTTAAAAACGCTGTTTTAAACGTTGTTTTACCCACACACTATCATTGTAAATTACACAAAAAACTACGTAAATTGAAGCATGTTCGAATTTTTTTTTTGTCGTTTTTCAGAAGACATAAAACTACTTTTTTCCCACACATGGTCATTTTAAATGACGTTTTTAAAAATGTTGTTTTTTTTTCCATCACAAAAAACGACCGTGTGTACGCGGCATTAGAGAAAGACACTAGAGAAAGTAGAAGCCACAGATAAGCTGGACCCAATTAATGTTACAGCCACATCCGGGTGGAAGGATATGTCCCAGTGAGCTCCTAACATGGAAGACTTGACAGGGGAACTAAGACCTGCCCCAGTTCACCCACAGTAAACTGCGCTTTTGAACTTGTACCTACAGCAAAGCCTAAAATAAGGCTTACCTGTAGGTACTGTAATTATCTCCTAAACTTGTGGTTTTTAAGAGACTGGATGCAGCTGGTGACATTACTGTATGTGACATTACCTCAAGGGATGGCATACCTTTAAGGGAAGTCTGTAATGGAAGATACAAGAAGAAAATACTGAACTACATTCCACTAAAGCATTAATATACATTGATATGGAAGCACATCTGAAAATGGAAAACCTTTCAACAATTCAAGTAATGCATGGCAAGCCAACTGTACACAGCCTGCACTGAATATCTGACTGTCTAAATGTCTAAACTATTGAGAAATAATTAAGTTCATATCTTATAAAAAAAAATAATAAAACTGCTTTACTTTGAACCAAAAGTATTTAACAAAATCAGAGTGAGCTTCTACAAAACAGAGATGCCCATAGCAGCCGACACGGTTTTTGCTCTCTCTTTCAGTCCAATTCTGGTTCTTCATCTACAAAAGGGTCTGATGAGCCACTTCAGACATCATTAAGGTTCAGTCTACAGATAAAAGGAGACCGGAAGGATCCCAGGTATAAATAACCATCATGTTCATGAGCCTCACTGATAAAGGTTGCCACCTCTCCGTTGGGATCATGAAAACTTCTTTTGTAGGATCCTTTCTCGCCGAGCTCTATAACCAGACTGTATCTTGGAACAAACTTCATCACAGTATCCGGACTTAAAATCTGAATGAGCAAAAACATGTTATTAAAAAGTAACTCAACATGTTCTATGAGCATTTAATAACAATGGGAAAAAAAATTGGTTGAAGAAGTCCTGCTTTGGATTAGAAAAATATATGCAAAAATGTAGCTTTCTTTTATAATAATTGCAATTTTTATATTATATATATATATATAAAGTGTCTAGTTTTAATACGTATAGTTGCCTGTGTATGTGAAATACACAGACAACTAAATGAAAATAATTTTTCACTTTAAATTAAAAGTGAAATGGAAACTCAAGTTAATGTGTGTAATATCCGGGATCTCTCTCTTGACACTGGCCAAGTTCCAAGAAACTCTGTATTTTCATTAGTTCATGCAGGCATAGCAGCGCTCCTGCAGTGCTATAGTACTGGCATCAACGGATTGATCGTTTTCCACGGCATCCTTTAGGTGCAAAAATTCTGTTGCAAATCTTGGGTCCTTGACAGTGACAATAGTAAAATGCAAAACAGAAAGAGACCTACTATAGCTTTTCTGTCTTATCTGTTCCTCTGGTTACCTGCACAGTAAACCTCAGAAACTGCAGAGTTGTGAAAAGTACCTTACAGACCACTTGTGACAGATTACTCTACTCCTGTATAGGGATGAGCCGAACAAACCCCACCCCCGTTCGGTTCGCACAAAAACCTGCGAACAGACCAAAAGTTTGTGTGAACTTTTGAACCCCGGGAAAAAGCTGCCGAGCAGGTTCTCGTCTTTCCCTGCAGTAAAAAGTCCGCCAGGAAACCTGTACGTGTGTACAGGGCATTATAGTGCGCACTGCCTTAACCACTTGCTTACCGGGCACATATACCCCCCTCCTGCCCAGGTGAAATTTCAGCTTCCGGCACTGCGTCGCTTTAACTGACAATTGCGCGGTCGTGCGACGTGGCTCCCAAACAAAATTGACGTCCTTTTTTCCCCACAAATAGAGCTTTCTTTTGGTGGTATTTGATCACCTCTGCGGTTTTTATTTTTTGCGCTATAAACAAAAAAAAGCAACAATTTTGAAAAAAAAAAAACAATATTTTTTACTTGTTGCTATAATAAATAGCCCAATTTTTTTTTCCAAAAAAATGTTTTTCTCAGTTTAGGCCGATACGTATTCTTCTACATATTTTTGGTAAAAAAAAAAAAAAAAAATAAAAATCGCAATAAGCGCTTACAAAATATGGGACAAAATTATTATTATTATTTTTTTTAATTTTTTTTTTTACTAGTAATGGCGGCGATCTGCGATTTTTTTTATTGGGACTGCGACACATTGGACACTTTTGACACATTTTTGGCGCCATTCACATTTATACAGCGATCAGTGCGATAAATATGCACTAATTACTGTATAAATGTGACTGGCATTCAAGGGGTTAACACAAGGGGGTGAGGAAGGGGTTAAATGTGTGCCTGTATTGTGTTCTCACTGTGTGTGGAGGGGGGGGGGGGGGGGGTGACTGGGGGAGGTGACCGATCTATGTCCCTATGTACAAGGGACACAGATCGGTCTCCTCTCTCCCCTGACAGGACGTGGAGCTCTTTGTTTACACACAGAGCTCCACGTTCCTGCTCTGTCATTACCGATCGCGGGTACCTGGCGGACATCGCGACCGCCAGGCACGCGCATCGGCATCTCGGGGGCGCGCCCCCCAGTGGCCGGAGGAATCCAGGACGTCAATTGACGTCCTGTTGGATATTCAGAGCCAACGTGAAGCCGTCATTTGACGATGGCCCGGGGCTCAAGTGGTTAAAGAGGTTGTAAAGATAACATTTCTTTCCCCTAAATAGCTTCCTTTACCTTAGTGCAGTCCTCCTTCACTTACCTCATCCTTCGATTTTGCTTTTAAATGTCCTTATTTCTTCTGAGAAATCCTCACTTCCTGTTCTTCTGTCTGTAACTACACACAGTAATGCAAGGCTTTCTCCCTTGAGGGGGGAGGGGCAATCAGGAGAGTCAGGACGCTCTCTACGCTGCAGATAGAGAAAGGAGCGGTGTGTTAGTGGGCGTCCTGACTCTCCTGCTCGCCCCCTCAAGGGAGGGGGCGAGCACGACACGCCACACCAGGGAGAAAGCCTTGCATTACTGTGTGGAGTTACAGACAAAAGAACAGGAAGTGAGGATTTCTAAGAAGAAATAAGGACATTTAAAAGCAAAATGGAAGGATGAGGTAAGTGAAGGAGGACTGCACTAAGGTAAAGGAAGCTATTTAGGGGATTTTTACCTTTACAACCCCGTTAAGACAATGTAAAGAAACTTCATTGGGCTAGTTCACAGCAGGACACGAGGAGAGAAGGGCTATAACCCGTTTGAGGTGGAAGGAGAAAAACCACTTTAAAAAGTAAAAAATCTTGAGGCCTCAGGACAGCCTTGTTGTGTAACAATAGGAAAGGTTCTTTACAGGATAAGGTCACAAACTCAGAGACCCTCCGCAAAGAGGAGATAGCAATAGAAAAGGCAATCTTGTTAGTAAAGTCAGATACGAGAAAATCCTTAATAGTTTTGAAGGGCATCCTCTTAAAGGCCAAAAGAATCAGGTTGAGGTCCCATAGAGTCATAAACCAGAAAAACCCACCGAGAGTCTGCCACAAGTCCAAGTATATCCAAGTGCCACATCCTCCTAGGCCAGTTTAGCGAGGTGAAAAAAAAAAATCACTGGAATGCCCCATCTTGATTCTGAGGGAGAAGCTGGTGGGGTGTAAAGGCACAGATCTAGTTGAACTGATCCCACAAAGTCATCAGCACTTTGCTGGTCTGGCGAAAAACCTATTCGGTTTATAGAAAAATCTGGATGCCAGATGATCCATGTCTGGCATCATCCATGTGCAGCAAAAAGCTTGCAATAACCCTAGATGGAAAGACTATTTCCCTGGATAGAGACAATGACAACTGAGAAATTCCACCTGACGAATTTTCTAGCCCAGCATGTGGATTGTGGGTTTGGCCAGAACATGAAATTCTGCCCCAGAAAGAATTAAGTCCACCACCATATTAGTGGCACAGCTTCTGGTGTCTCCTTAATGGTTAATGAAGGCCATGGTCATGGCATTGTCCAACTGAATTCTTATGTGGTGACCTTACTGAGAGATCCGGTTCTGAAGGAACAACTGAACTGCCCCAAGTTCCAGGATGTTGATGGGAAGATGGGGTTCCTCTGACAACCAAGTTCTCTGCGCCAAGAGGACATCCAAGTCTCATTCCAGCTCATCTATCATGCAAACATTTAGGGCCAGATTCACATAGAGATACTACGGTGTATCTCCTGATACGCCGTCGTATCTCTGACTTAGGCCGGTCGTATCTATGCGACTGATTCATAGAATCAGTTACGCATATATATGCCTAAGATCCGACAGGTGTAACTGTGTTACACCGTCCGATCTTAACTGCAATTTAAAAATGGCCGCGGGGGGCGTTCTCGCTGATTTACACTGCGAAATATGTAAATCAGCGAGATACGCCAATTCACGAACGTACGCGGGCCCGACGCAGTGTTACGACGTTTATGTAGCAGTTTTCCCAGCGTATACTTACCCCTGCTTCTATGAGGCGCAGCCAATGTTAAGTATAGCCGTCGTTCCCGCGTAAAAATTTTTTTTTTTTTACGTCGTTTGCGTACGCCGATTCTCAAACGCGCTGGACGCGAGTTACGCTCACGCCGAAACCAATGACGTCCTAGCGACGTCATTGGAAGCAATGCACGCCGGGAAAATTCGCGGATGGCGCATGCGCATTTAAATCGGCGCGGGGACGCGCCTGATTTAAATGCTACACTCCCCCTAGCCACGGAATATGAATTCCGCCGGGGGATTTACGATCCGCCGCCGCAAGTTTGGAGGTAAGTGTTTTGTGAATTACCCACTTGCCTCTCAAACTTGCGGCGGCGGATCTTAAATCACATAGATCAGCGGATCTTTACATCCGCGTGGCCTATGTGAATCTAGCCCTTAATGTCTATGGAGGGAACGGCTTTTCTTTTGACTTCAGCGCTGGGTTGGAAATCCAAAACACTAAGGGAGAGCCTGGTGTGAACCTGGACATATAGTACTGCCTCAAAATAAGGCTGCCATCAAGCTCAAGACCCATATGCACAGATCATAGATCAACCCTGGGATTTAGTGTGTGTGGTTATGAAAGCAAAAGGGACAAAAATTTGTCACAGGACAGGAATGTCCTGGCCCCCAATCTGTGAGTTGGTTGCAGAGACTATTTCCAAAGGTTAAGATTCCAACCAAATCTTTGCAAAGTCTGCACTGACAGGGACAGGCAGGCCTCATCCTTGAACAAGATATTGTATAGGTAACATACAGCATGAACTAAGACCGGGACAGGCACTTTGGTGAAAACCTATTGGGCTGCGGATAGGCCAATAAAAAAGGGTGACAAATCGGTAATGCTGACTGCCTACAGTAAAAACGATAGTGTTGATGGGGAAAAAAGATAGCAAAGTCTCCAGGAAGGAGGAAGGTAAAGATCGATTTGGCCGATTTCATACAGAATATTCTGATGAAGACTTAATGCCGCGTACACACCATCACTTTATGTGATGAAAAAAAATGACGTTTTTAAAAACGTCACTTTAATTGACCGTGTGTGGGGGGAAAACGTTGTTTTATGTCTTCTAAAAAACGACCAAAAAAAATTGAAGCATGCTTCAATTTTATGTGTCGTTTTTCAAAACGTCAACTTTTACTTCACAGAAATTGACCGTTTGTAGCAAAAACGTCGTTTAAAACGACGTTTTTTCATCCGCGCATGCCCAGAAGCTACTTATGAAGCGAGCTTCAATGGAAAAAGTGGTGGAACGTAACCTCGCTTTGCTAGAACATTGTGAGAAAAACGATGGTGTGTAGGCAACTTCGTCTTTGAAAATTGAAGTTTCAAAAACGTTGTTTTTTACTTCACAGAAAATGTCGTTTTTTTTCATCACATAAAGTGATGGTGTGTACGGGGCATTAGAGTTCTAAGAGGAATGGAAGGAACTTTTCCAAGACTCAAAAGTAGCGGGTCTACCTGCAAAAGCTCAAGCTTTTTTTCTGGGCGAGCAGAGTAGTCCTACACCTGTGATCTCCTTTATGCATTTATCCAAAAGAAGGGGGCAAAACAGAAATTCTCCCTCAACAGTAGTGTAGCTGCATATAGCCCGAGACTAAAATTCTGTACTGCATGACTAAGAAATTGTATTTAAAGCAGAGGTCCCACATAAAAAAAAAAATATTAAAAGCCAGCAGCTACAAATACAGCAAATGCTGACTTTTAATATATGGACACTTACCTGTCCATGGTGCCCGCGATGTGGGCAGCCGAAGCCGAGCAAGCGTTCGGCTCTCGGATGCCCTGCCGCCATCCTCTGTGAGGGAATCAGGAAATTAAGCGTTGCGGCTTCACTTCCCGGTTCCCTACTACGCATGAGCGAGCCGCGCTGCGCACCTTCACTGGTCCCCGCTGTGTTCTGGGAGATGCGTGTCTCCCAGAAGACAGCGGGGGGTGCAGAGTAGGTGCCGAAGTGGCATAGATCACCAAGGTGATCTATGCCAAGAAGTGGGAGCAAATACCTGTATTAGACAGGTATCTGCTCCCCCCTGAAAGGTGCCAAATGTGACACCGGAGGGGGTTCCAAAAAGTGGAAGTTCCATTTTTGGGTGGAACGCCACTTCAATATGTACAGTACATACATTCAAACCCTTATAAAATGTGAAAAATGTAAAGACAAATTAGCATAAATTAGTTTACTAATTGTATCTATATAAAAATTACAATATCTAAAATCAAATGTATGAAATACTCCTGCAACAAGTTGTACACATATACATATATATATATATATATATATATATATATATATATATATATATATATATATATATATATATATATATATATATATATATACACATATACACACACACATACATATACACACACACACACACACACACACATATATATACACACACACTAGATTTAACGACACTGTAGAATTTCATTAGGCACGCAAATATATTGTTTAAACACTTAGCATCCGCCCGCTGTCAAATGACGGCGGGCGGAATGCTCTATTGTTCCGACAGGACGTCATATGACGTCCTGTCATTTAAAGCCTCTAGGGCGCACGCCGCCGCGCGCCTGATGCGTCACTGGGAACACAGTGCGCGTGCCCGGCGGCTGCAATGGCCGCCGGGCACCCGCGATTGCCCAGTAACTGAGCAGGGACGTGGAGCTCTGTGTGTAAACACAGAGCTCCACGTCCTGTCAGGGAGAGAGGAGACTGATCTGTGTCCCTTGTACATAGAGACACAGATCGGTCACCTCCCCCAGTCAGTCCCCCTCCACACACAGTTAGAACACACCCAGGATACACATTTAACCCCTTCCCTGTCCCCTAGTGGTTAACCCCTTCCCTGCCAGTCACATTTATACAGTAATCAATGCATATTTATAGCAGTTCACTGTATAAATGTGAATGGTCCCAAAAATGTGTTAAAAGTGTCCGATGTGTCCGCTATAATGTCGCAGTCCCGAAAAAAAACGCAGATCGCCGCCATTCCTAGTAAAAAAAAAAAAAAAAAATTTAAAAAAAAAATCATTATGTCCCCTATTTTGTAGGCAATATAACTTTTGCGCAAACCAGGTTATTGCGATTTTTTTTTTACCAAAAATATGTAGAAGAATACGTATCGGCCTAAACTGAGAAAAAAAAAATATTTTTTTTTTTAAAAATTGGATATTTATTATAGCAAAAAGTAAAAAAATAGTGTTTTTTTTTTCAAAATTGACGCTCTTTTTTTGTTTATAGCCCAAAAAATAAAAACCGCACAGGCAATCAAATACCACCAAAAGAAAGCTCTATTTGTGGGGAAAAAAGGACGTCGATTTTGTTTGGGAGCCACGTCGCACGAGCGCGCAATTGTCAGTTAAAGCGACGCAGTCCCGGAAGCTAAAATCTCGTCTGGGCAGGAAGGGGGTGTATGTGCACAGTAGGCAAGTGGTTAAAGGGATAGTTCACCTTTGATGACTTTTTAGCTCCTTCTGTACTTTAAAATGCTGTCCTCCATTTTTTGAAATGATCTTTACCTTTGATAATGCTTCTAATGAGGGATCCTCCTCTCCATCCTGCTGTTGGATGGCTTGCTAAACTACGCATATGCAGTCTGCTCGCTCTCTCTCATGCACTGAATGCTGAGGTCAGCTGCTAAAGCACAAGAGAGTGGACTGCGAATGCGTGGTTAGGTGAGCCAAGTTTTGAGCGTTTGTGAGGTGTCGAGTCCACGCATGCAATAGTTGGCTCGTCCTGCCATCTAGGCTAGATGGAGAGGGGGAGCTTACAGTAGAGCCCGCAGTAGAAGCGGCATCAAAAGTAAGGATTATATATTATAATAACAAAGAAGAGGATTTTAGTACAAACAAATCTTTATCGCCCCTTTTCAGTTCCATATACTGACCTCAACTGTTATCAGGTTAAAGCGGGGGTTCACCCTATTAATAAAAAAAAAAATATATATATTTTTCTTCTAGCATAAAATGAGGCATTGTAGCGCGAGCTACAGTATGCCTGTCTTTATTTTTTTAGTCCCGTACTCACAGTGTAATCGTAGAGACAAGATTCCGACCCCCCTCGGGGAATGGGCGTTCCTATGGAGAGGGAGCATGATTGGCGGCCGGCTCTGGCACGTCACGCTTCTCCGGAAATACCCGAAATAGGACTTGGCACTTCACGGCGCCTGCGCATAGTCTGTGCGCAGGTGCCGTATAGCGCCGTGAAGAGCCGAGACCTGTTCCGGCTGTCTTTGGGGAGCGTGACGTGCCAGAGCCGGCCGTCAATCACCTTCCCTCTCCATAGGAACGCCCATTCCCCGCGGGGAGTCGGAATCTTGTCTCTACGATTACACTGAGTACGGGGATAAAAAAATAAAGACAGGCATACTGTAGCTCGCGCTACTATGCCTCATTTTATGCTAAAAAGATGTTAAGGGTGAACCACCGCTTTAAGTTACAGTGGTTATATTTGTACATACCTTGAAAATTATCTTTTTGATCCAAGGTTTGTCAGCTAAGAAGTCCATCATGGAAAATCCAGGGTTTAGTCTCACTGCAGACATTGCCACCCAGTACCCTCCTGTGCTACTACGGCGAATATTATCCGGGAATCCAGGCATGTTGTCCACAAACGTATCCACGCCACCTTTGGTAAGGCCAGAAACATAATACCTACACAAACATAATTATGGTATATAATAAACTAGAGCTGCACAGTAATAAAATTAAATATAAAGAACAAAGGCAGTCCACATTGATAACATTTACCAAACTAGATTTTAGAAGCTGGCGTTCAGGATTGATATATGAATCCACAAAAGTACAGCACTAAATATAACAATATTACTATAAACCAGGTTTTGCCAAATTTGCTTGGAATCTAGAAGCCAGCTAAAAAAAAAAAAAGTTAGGAGCCAGAAAATGCACCCCGTCCCGCAAAGCTTGCGAGCAGAAGCGAACACATATGTGAGTAGCGCCCGCATATGTAAACGGTATTCAAACCACACATGTGAGGTATCACTGCGATTGGTAGAGCGAGAGCAATGATTCTAGCTCTAGACCTTCTCTGTAACTCAAAACATGCAACCTGTAGAATTTTTTAAACGTTGCCTATGGAGATTTTAAAGGGTAAATGTTTATCGCCATTCCACGAGCGGACGCAATTTTGAAGCGTGACATGTTGGGTATCAACTTACTCAGCATAACATTATCTTTCACATTATAAAAAAAAATTGGGCTAACTTTACCGTCTTATTTTTAAATAAAAAAAAGTGAATTTTTTTCCCCAAAAAAGTGCGCTTGTAAGACCGCTGCGCAAATACGGTGTGACAGAAAGTATTGCAATGACCGCCATTTTATTCTCTAGGGTGTTAGAATAAAAAAATATATATAGCCAGATTCACGTAGACTTACGGCGGCGTATCAGTTGATACGTGAAAAATATACTACAGCGCTAATTAAATAATCAATTCCACGTGCACCTAAATAAAAAAACAAATAATATAGCTGCTATCTTGAGTGATACCAAATCCAAACAGTGAAACATAAAAAATATAGATGCGCTAATATTAACTTAAAAGGTGATAAAACGTACAAAGAAAACTAATCAGGGAGAACACTCCATAAACTGTGAATTACTAATATGTCCTTAATTAGTGCACAGTGATTAGCAGGATTCCATGCAGGGAAAAATCACTCTCTTCAATCTGAATGCTAATCCTCGCCTGCGATTGAATCCGAGTGCATCGGATCGAGCTGAGGAAACAGCATACTGAGTGGCGTTTTCATGCTTTACTGAAAGCGGGGATTCGTGAGTGCATATGTCAATGCTCTGATTACATTTTTGATCTGTCATCGAATATTGCGCAATGAGGTTTTTCTCTTTTCTTTCATGCAATCCCTGTCTGTGAGTGCCTGTATCATCTGATCACAGCGGTGGAGGGCTGGATTAGCATTCAGATTGAGGAGAGTGTGATTTTTCCCTGCATGGAATCCTGCTAATCACTGTGCACTAATTAAGGACATCACAGTTTATGGAGTGTTCTCCCTGATTAGTTTTCTTTGTACGTTTTATCACCTTTTAAGTTAATATTAGCGCATCTATATTTTATATGTATCAGTTGATACACCGTCGTAAGTCCGAATGAGCGCCGTCATATCTTTGCGCACATTCTCAAAATGAGATACGCCTCACTGTTGCTAAGATACGACAGACGTATTGCTAAGATACGATACGACCGATCGTATCTTATGTGCATATTTACGCTGGCCGCTAGTGGCATGTACGTGGATTTACGCGTTGAATATGTAAATGAGCAAAATACACCGATTAACAAACGTACGTACGCCCGTCGCAGTAAGCTACGACGTTTAAGTAAGACATACGCCGGCGTTAAGATAAACTACCAAAAAGATGGCGCAGCCCATGCAAGGTATGGACGACGGAACAGCCGTCGTATTTTACGTTGTTTGCGTAAGCGTACGTGAATGGGGCTGGGCGTAGGTTACGTTCACGTCGAAAGCATTGAGCCAACGTCGTTTTGTAGGGAGTATTTGCGACATGATTCTGAGCATGCGCGCACATGCGCCGTACGAACGGCCCTCATTTACATGGGGTCACGGTTAATTTAAATGTAGCCCGCCCGCTACATGCCTACTTTGAATTAGATGGGGTTACGCCGACCCATTTGCGCTACGCCGACGTAACTTACGGAGCAAGTGCTTTGTGAATACTGTACTTGCCTCACTATGTTACGTCGTCATAGTGCAAATGGGATGCGCTACGCCGGCCAAAAGATACGCCATTGTATCTGAATCTGGCTAATAATGTTTGGGGGTAGGGAAGGAGATGGCAGTGAAAAAACACATTAAACTGCTAGAACTGTTTTACTTGTAATGCCAAACGGCCACCACAAGATGGCGCCAGATCACAGAAGGCCTGCAGAAGGCCGCAAAGCCACGGCCTCAATTACCGGTGGGGGCGCACAGAGACACAGGATCCTGTGTCTCCGTGCGCCCCCACCTCCCCAGCGCGACAGTGACGGAGGAAACCCCTACTTTTCCTTCCGTCTGGCAGATCGGATCGGGTGACAACGAACTCTAAGGTCCATTGTCATCCAATCCCCCATAGGGGAGAGCGGCGTTCTGACAGATCAGTCCCTGCACAGTGTGCAAAGACAGACCTGTCATCTGCCTGCTCAGCGAGGATCGACAGAGCGATCCCCGCTGAGCAAAGCAGAGCCCGCACACGGACAGCCCCGTGTGAAAGGGCCCTAACTTGTATAGTGACGTCCAAGTGTTGTTGTTTATGTTAAAGCGATATTAAAGATGTTTTTTTATTTTTTATTTAAAGAAAATAATAAACATGTTATACTTACCTGCTCTGTGCAATGGTTTTGACAAGGCAGCCGCTATCCTCCTCTTCTTGACCCCCCCCTTCACCACAGCGCTTCTGACCACTCCTCTTCTCTGAGTGCACCCATAGCAAGCCGCTTGCTATGGGGACACTCGTGCATGCTCACCTACGAGCATTGCTCTGTGTGTCCATAAGAACACACAGAATGGGGCTTAACACACCTCCTTCCACTTTTCCTTACTGGCTGTGAGCTGTGTCTCAGCCAATCAGGAGGCAGAGACCTGGGAGAGCAGTCGCTCGCATGCACATCCTTGGATCACGATTGAGCTTGGGTAAGTATTGGGAGGGGGGGGGTGGCTGTGGGGAGAGATGTATACTGAAGGTTCTTTACCTTCATATATAGAATGCATGAAGGTAAAAAAAATCTTCTTTCAGCATTTAGAACCACTTTAATATTAATTATGTAAATATTGTGGAAGTTCTGCATTATATTTGCTGCAAATAAATGAATTATATTTTTTTATATATTTTGATTGATCTTTAAAAAATTATTAATGTTCCATTAGTGGTGAAGATATTGTAAGGGCCTGCATTGATGAGCACATCAGAATAGATTCTCTCCCTATAAAAGTCAATGTATAAAGGTGATACAATATGAAAAGCGGAAGTAAAATTTTGTCCGAACGAACGATCTGCCGATTTTCGGATCGTTAGTACGGTGCTTTTGACAGCTGATTCCAATTTTTCGATGATAAAAAGCTGAATGTGCAGACAATTACATTTTTGACGGATGTGAACACAACGTCCAATTTATAATTAATTAGTACGGTTTTCATCCGAAAAAAAATCATAAGAGCAAGACTACGCATGCTCAGTAACGAAGGAATACATACAAACCTATTCAACACATTACGTCACTTCTGAAGTTGAATTCGGTCGTACGAAAATTTTTGTATGGTGAGTAACTGTTTCACTTTCGATATGAGACTAGCATACAACAAAAAACGGATGAACGTTTGTCCGAAAATCTGATGGTGTGTACGAGGCTTTAAACTGACATCAAATGCAAGCTGAAAGCAAGCTGCATTTGACCCTTGAAACTAGCCTTAAAGGGGTTGTAAAGGTTCATATTTTATTTTCTAAATTGGTTCCTTTAAGCTAGTGCATTGTTGGTTCACTTACCCTTTCCTTTGATTTCCCTTCTAAATGTTTTTTTTTCTTTGTTTGAATTTCTCACTTCCTGTTTCTCCCCAGTAAGCTTTCCACCATCATCCGAGCGGTGGAAAGTCATTTAGAACAGCTTACTGAGGAGGAACAGGAAGTGAGAAATTCAGACAAAGCAAACAACGAAAAAAAAACATTTAGAAGGGAAATTAAAGTAAAAGGTAAGTGAACCAACAATGCATTAGCTTAAAGGAAACTATTTAGAAAATGAAAAACAAACCTTTACAACCCCTTTAATGCTGGATTCACACTTAAGTGATCCATTGTAGTGCATTAACTCAAGTCCCTGTAAAGCAGAAAATTTAAAATTTAAAGTCAGCAGCTACAAATACTGTAGCTGTGGACTTTTAATATTAGGACACTTGCTTGTCCAAGGATCTCGCGATGTCGGCACCCCAGTCAATTTTTCAATCGGCTCTCAGGTGCCCCCATAACAAGCTGCTTGCTTTGGGGGCACTGAACAGGAGGAAGGGGCCAGGAACACAGAAGAGGGACTGGAGAAGGAGGATCTGGGCTGCCCTGTGTAAATCCACTGCACAGAGCAGGCAAGTGTGACACGTTTGTTATTTTTATAGGAAAAAAAAAAATTAGACTTTACAATCACTTTAATAGCCATGTTGAACAGTAAAGCACATACACAATATAAAACATGTTTCTACTTCCTCTGCTCCTTACTATTAATATATTTAGCCTATGCTACAGTAAGAAACATGCTTTGTTCTCATAGGACTTTCACGCTAACCACATAAACAGTCTTGTTTTGCTTCTAGTCCAGGTTTTTGGCAAGAGAATAGACGGCATTATGTTCTCAAAACAACATACCTCTTCACGCGTGCCATTGTGGTTTCTACAACAAGTACAAAATCCTCTGCAGGAGAAAGTTGAACGCCATTGGGAAAACGCAATCCACCCATTAAAACCTTTATTTCCTTTGTCAGGGTGTCATACTCCAGCAAGCTGCAAATGACAAGTAATTATAGGATTATACTAATCTCCACGCTGTCATGTACATGAATGGACAAGGCTTCATCGCTGTCAAAATAACACCCATTTTAACAGCCTTTATTTTAGCAAACACAATTGGTCATAATGTATTTTAAAGCTGTATGACATTTTTAACAATTGCATAGCATTTAAAAAAGGTACAATACTCAACCTAACTCAATAAGGTGCAACAGGCAATGGCAATAGGATCACAGCTATGATAAATAAATTAGGCTTTGCTGACATCTCTGGGTTCCTGCACTTGGAAACTCCAAAGCACAATGTAAAAGTTCCCTTAAATGGTTTTTATTGCAACTGCAGCTGACAACTCTTCAACTGCTAACCACCTTAGATGCCCCAATAGTTAGGGAAGTCCATAGTTAGTAAAGTGTTAACAAGTAGCAGCACTTGAGTTTGCCATAGGATATAGGTGCACCCTCACCCCCTTCACTGCCACATTTGGGGGGGGGGGGGGCGGGGGTTGTAGTGATTTAACATTGACTTAAATGTATAGCAGATGGCTACTGGTCAAGTTTAAGACCCCTTTCGCTATTTTTACTGCCGATGCTTTGGGCGGATTTGCGGCACATTTCGGCTGCTACCGGGGCGGTTTTACCCCCCGCTAGCGGCGGAGAAAGGGGTTAAAGCTGCTAGCAATGCGCTGCTGCAGTGGTACAGCCGCGCTGTCCTATTGATTTAAATGGACAGCAGCGGTATACACACCGCTCCTTCACTGCTCCAAAGATGCGGCTAGCAGGACATTTTTTACCGTCCTGCTAGTGCAACGCTGCAGTGTAAAAGCCCTTTCACACTGGAGACAATGGTGCAGCTGTTTGAGGTGCTATTTTTAACACTATAGCGCCTGCAATACGCTCCAGTGTGAAAGGGGTCTCTAACTTTGCCAGGGTTGAAAAGCAAAGAATCGCGGCTGCAGCATGTAAACACCCCTGTCCACTGCTAAGTGCAGCTTAAAAGGGGGGGCCGTTGGTGAGTGGCAACAACTTGGCTCAACCGCCCATCTAACCGTGTTTCTAAACAAGGGCTTAGAGTACAGGATGCTTGCATTTATTATAAAAAGCAAATGTTTCTTCAATAAAATATGTGGAGTATATAAAGTCAACAGGAAAACTAGTCTGCAGTCATTAATGCTTGATAGAAAAAAAAAAAAAACACACACACCCTCTAGTATTGAATGATTTCATACACTCAACTAATCAAAAAACATAATGGTAATAAAATAAGCTTCTACCCAATTTGGCCCTATTGTATGTTTGTGTAAGACTATAATTGGGTCCATTACATTGTAAGCTCATTTAAAGCAAGGACAGAAGTAATTGGCCTATGCATGGTGTAAAGCACTGTGGATTTTGATGGACTACTCCAAAATACTTGCCGGCCATCGTCTGTGCCTTCCATAACTATGAGGGGGTATTCCCTTCTCTGCCATTTACTGCTGGAATCAGTAAAGTAGATCTTTCTGCCATCACTGGTCACAGCAAGGTCATTAACAAAGGACATTATCTTCCCTTGAACTGGGATCCTGGACGAAACCAGTCTCTCCACTTCACCTGTGCAAACAGATAAAAGAATCAGTAGCTGTGTCCAGTGGAATCAACACTTTAGAATATACCTCAACATCGAATATATATTTACAGAATACCTGTAACAGGATTCACTTTGAATATTCCCTGATAAGCATCTGCAACAAAAAGAGTTCCATTAGGGCCAACTCTAAGCCCCAAAGGTCTTCCGCAGTTCGGTTCATTTTCTCTTGTTCCTGTAAAAGAGAAAAAAAAAAAAGTTTTATTAAATAATTCTAAAAGAATGGAGTATAATATTATTAACAAGAAACCACAGAACCTAGATAGAAGTATTCTAATGGGATTTAGCCAAGGGAATAATTGATATATTATGAATTTCCCTTTACTTGACTTTGGAAGCTTTGAGTGCTTTACCTCTCCGGCCGCTGTCCATTCCCAACTGCAGTAGGGGGCAGTGTTGTGCACAATACAGCGCATCACACTCAGCTCCCTATTAATACAAACTTTATTTGAAGTGTACAAAAATGACACTTCGTTCATGTCGCTGTACAGGGCCAAGGGAGACGGAGGATCAGGATGGGAATAGAACTGCCCTATTGCATGCCTAGTTCCTGGCCAAAAAAAAAAAGATGCATACGCAGAAATTCCTGACAGGGAATGCACCCCTTCCCTACCTTCCACTAATGACAGTGAACATACTCTGCAAGATGGAATATGGATAACAAGAAATATGGATAATGCATGTGTGTACAGTTTTTTTAACTTCCATTTTCTGAATTTCGGTAAAAAAAAGGATATACAAGTTCTGCTTTAGAGCCGGTTCACACTTGGGCGACTCGTCAGGCAACTCGGTCGCCTGACAAGTCGCTCTCCGCTCTATTCAATAGAACCGTTCTAATAGGTGCGACGCAAGTCGCTCCGACTTTAGAAAAAGGTTCTTGTACGACTTTGGGGGCGACTTGGATTGACTTCAATACAGAAGTCATTTTGAAAGTCGCCTCTCAAGTCGTCTTGAGATCGCCTTGCCGAGTCGCCCCCCAAAGTCATGCCGCCCCTGTGTGAACCGGCACTTAACATACATTTTTATTTGCATGCAGCGTTTTTATTCCTTTCATACAGAACATGCCTCAAAGACATAAGCAAAATCAAGGCAAGTCTCTAACATCTTACTGGGCATCACAATGTTAAAATCATTATTTTTACATAACTTTCCATCGTAGGAACACATTGTAATCCTCACTGTGAAACTGTGCTATTTCCTGGTATTATAAATGGCAGCTTTACAAGGCAGTGTGCAGCTGAAACCTTAAGTGCCTATTACATCAGTAGGATCATTTTAACAAATTAAAGCACTTTGCTGAAGTTAAGCATTTTCTACAATAGACGTCTAACTAAATGTCAGTCATTCAGCAGCACAACTATACTGCACCAAAAGCACAATGTTAGCTGATATTACAGCATAATACCCTCAGGCCATGTCTTGTTAAAACATGCTAGAAAACCACTTCAACCGAATGATCAGACAGACAGAGCGTAAAGCCCTGTACACACGATCGGTCCATCCGATGAGAACGGACCGATGGACCGTTTTCATCGGTTAACCGATGAAGCTGACTGATGGTCCGTCACGCCAACACACCATCGGTTAAAAAAACAATTGTGTCAGAACGCGGTGACGTAAAACACAACGTCGTGCTGAAAAAAACGAAGTTCAATGCTTCCATGCATGCTTTGACTTGATTCTGAGCATGCGTGGATTTTTAACCGATGGTTGTGCCTACTAACGATCGTTTTTTTCCCCCATCGGTTAGGAATCCATCGGTTAAATTTAAAACAAGTTGGCTTTTTTTTAACCGATGGTTAAAAAACCGATGGCGCCCACACACAATCGGTTTGGACTGATGAAAACAGTCCATCAGACCATTCTCATCGGTTTAACCGATCGTGTGTACGCGGCCTAACTGTTGTAGTTCACTAAACAGGTGCAAAGTTAGACTTAATAATGCAAAACAGAGTCAGAAAACGGACTATGAGCCTGGGTTCACACTGATACGACACAACAGTCATACAACTTTCATCCTACTTTGCTCTGCGACATCGGTCCTACATCCATCCAACTTTCATGAACAGGATACTACTTTGATCCAACTTTGTGATAGTCTGACTTGTTCTTTGACCAATCAAAACAATCCCAGTGAGAGATAATTTCCTTTTACTGCTGCTGTAATCACATGTCGGATGTCCAAAGTGGGATGGTTAGGACAAGGCTCCTACTTTGATCCGACGTCAATGATATTCAATGGGCCTAAGTAGGATCAAAATCGGACCAAAGAAGTACAGAGAGCTTTTTTAATGTCGGGCTGACTTGTGTCAGACAGTTAAGACGGCTCTCATAGGGAAACATTGATTTTCACACGTCATGCGACATGAGCTCCCAATGTCAGAGCGTTTGTCAGACCAGTGTGAACCCAACCTAAAAGCTGCACAAACATGGACTCTTCACAGCAATATCTCTATGGCTCAATTATTGAGCAGATACCGTAGAAAGAGCTGAAAATGCTGGGACAGTGGTAATAATGGGAGATTTTAGCTACCCTAAATTGACTGGAATAATGGCACTGCTGAACTATAAACCTATTACAAGATAATAATACTAATAATACTAATAATAATAATACAGTTTATAGAATCCACTTGAATGATGCCATACTGGATCAAACCATGCAGTGCTTACAGTGAGGGAAAAAAAAAAAAAAGTATTTGATCCTTTGCCGATTTTGTACATTTGCCCACTGACAACGAAATGATCAGTCTATAATTTTAATGGTAGGTTTATTTTAACAGTGAGAGGCAGAACAATAAAAAACCCAGAAAAATGCATTTAAAAAAAGTGATAAAAATACTCCACAGAAGAGTTTTTGCTCAAAAACAATATTTAAAAAAATGGAAAAAATTAAGCTGACAAATAAAGCTGGTTTCTTTTTATGAGGAAGTAAAAACGGAGTCAAAAGAGTGGCTGTGGATATAGGGCGACAGTCAGTCACTGGCTCTCTGCCCTTCCAGTGCTGGGCTGTGGAGGGGGTGGGAGCGCATGGTTGCTCTCAGTTGCTGAGCCACGACCATATAGTTGGGAACTTTTCTGAGCCTGGACCAGCTCTGTGACATCATACGACAGCAGGTTTAGCACTCACAGAAGTGCAGAACAAACTGCTCTCCTGTGATCCATAGGGGCTATACAGCCAAAAAAGCTTTGGTTATACTTCTCCTTTATTAATAGCATGCAATGCCAAGTTGCAGCTTCTAAGGTAAACAAAATATTTTTTTTGCATTAAAAGGAGGTACAAAGTATTAATAAGGCCTCATCTGTAATATACAGTTCAGTTTTGGGCACCATTTTCCCAAAAAGTATCGCTTGTCAAACTCGCCCATTGAGTTCAATTGGATCTTGCCACAACCGTGTGTAATGCATGTGATTGCAGCGTGGTAGTGTGGAATGATAGGGTTAAATCAGGCAGTGAGGAGCTGATAGAACATCTCCTCACCACCTGCCAAATGTCCTCTAAAAAGCACGGTGACTAAAAAGGATAGAGCCTGAGATTGGTACAATGAATATTCTGCAGATCATGACCTGGAGTGAAGAACAGGTGCATGGCTCCTGGGGTTTGCAGCGTTTAAGTGTTAAACACAGGAAGAACTTGGCTGGGTAGCAGAGTGGCAGGAGAGCGTTGGGATGTCTCATAGGCATCCACAAGGCTCTTCCCAACAGAACTGAGCCTCCCCCTGCTGTACAAATCAGCTCCTCAGGCTCTTTCCTTACAGTTGTTGCTGCTCTCCACATGGACATCTGTCTGCGTACCTTTCTGAGGCTCAGAGAGTCATGCTGACAGTTAATCATTGAGGGCTGGAGAGAAACAGCCAAAGTGCCAGATGTGGCCCTTGGGCTGCAGTTTACCCAGGTCTGCCTTGACAAGTCTATGAACCCAATGAATCCTGAGGAAAGGAGACAAGGGGGCCTGTGCT
This sequence comes from Rana temporaria, assembly GCF_905171775.1. NCBI lineage: Eukaryota > Metazoa > Chordata > Amphibia > Anura > Ranidae > Rana > Rana temporaria. The sequence goes on along the minus strand of NC_053492.1, from coordinate 375,376,881 downwards.
CACAGTTGAGCATGATAAATAAATGAGCATCTGCTACAATAGTATTAGATGAATAGAAACTAACAAAACACTTGGGCCCCTCTCACAGAAAGGGTCAGTACAGGTGGACCTGATTGGAACCTCAATTCACCCTTATGGACTGGCGGATTCAAACGGACTTGTGTGTTGCGCACTGCAAGTTACACACACATGCTATGATTTCCCTTTGATGCCAACTTGCATTTTGTTTAAGACTCTCACAACCTACTAACACTGGTGCACTAATAGCAGGCCCTGGCATAAACCACTGCTACATATTCAAAAAAGTGATTGTAAAGGCAATTTTTTTTTTAACAAAACAGGTTTATACTTACCTGCTCTGTATAATGGTTTTGCACAGAGCAGCCCCAATCCTTCTCTTCTTGGGTCCCTCGCCGGCACTTCCGTCTCTTTCAGTATGCCACAATAGGAAGCCACTTCCTATTGTGACATACCTATGGGCTCAATCCCGAATCATCGTTAGCGCAGCGGCTCCGACCGGAACGGACAGTTTTTTATATTCAACCTACAGGCTTGAACGAAAAGAAACTAGTGGTTTGTACCAGGCTTAAAACTCTCCCACAGTCTGGGAGTGAGGAAACTGAACCACTTCTCTGGCTCATTCCAATGAGTGTGTAAATTTCAATAGTTTTCTTTTTGGCAAGGAACATAAGGATGGCCTAGAAAGTATGTGAATAGGAACTTAGAGCTCCTCCCACCAGATGAAAAGAAGAATACACAATATTCCAATACAAGATTTCTTATTTACCTATAAAAAAAAAAAAAAAAATATGTATGTATGTATGTATGTATGTATGTATGTATGTACACACACACACACACACACTATATATAGCCAGATTCACGTAGGGAGCGCGTATTTGTGAGTGGGCGTAACGTATCCTATTTACGCTACGCCTCCGCAACTTTGACAGGCAAGTGCAGTATTGTCAAAGTAAAGTTGCCGCGGCGTAGCGCAAATAGGCCGGCGTAAGCCCACCTAATTCAAATATGGAACATGTGGGCGTGTTTTATGTTAATTTATTGTAACCCCACGTAAATGACGCTTTTTACGACCGGCGCATGCGCCTTCCGTGAAAGTATCCTAGTGCGCATGCTCCAAATTAACCCGCAAAAAGCCAATGCTTTCGACGTGAATGTAAATGACACACAGCCCTATTCGCGAACGACTTACGCAAACGACGTAATCAACGAAAAATTTGACGCTGGTCCGACGTCAATACTTAACATTGGCTGTGCCTCATATAGCAGGGGTAACTTTACGCCGGAAAAAGCCTAACGTAAACGGCGTATCTGTACTGCGACGGCCGGGCGTACGTTTGTGAATTGGCGTATCTAGCTGATTTACATGTTCCAGGTGTAAATCAGCGTACACGCCCCTAGCGGCCAGCGTAAATATGCAGTTAAGATACGACGGCGTAGGCAACTTACGCTGGTCGCATCTTAGACAAATTCTGGCGTATCTGATTCTTTGAATCAGGCGCCAAGATACGACGCCTCAGACTCAGAGATACGACGGCGTATCTGGAGACACGCCGTCGTATCTCCTACGTGAATCTGGGCCACAATGTTTTTTTTCCTCTTTGCAGTTCTGTGAACATAATTACAGAAAATATATTGAAGAACCTACCACAGGGAGGTGTGCCCAGTCTTGCTATGGTGTGGATTTTGCCATCTTCAATTTTCACAATCTGCCCATCAGCAGTACCGGTATACAGGACATCTAAAGAAATATTTTAGAAATACAAGAATTCAGGTAAAGTCAAAACAATCTTTACAATTCCTGAGAGTTCCAAGAATTGCTCTCATGGTAACATATGCATTCACAAATGCATTTAATTTTTATTTACTAAGTAACACTAAAACAAATGATTTACAACGAAAGGCGTTGATGGATCTGAATGGATTTCAGGTATATGACTAACATAACTAACCCATCGCTAGGAAATAATAATCATCTGCGGTGGCAGATAAAAATTATATCCTAAATTTTCCAGAAATTACTGTATTTATCGGTGTATAACATGCACAAAATCAGGGGAAAATTTTGTGTGCATGTTATACGCCGATTCTTGCTGTCTGAGGGAAGAGGAGCGAGCGCCGCTGAATTACATAGAGCCGTGATCTCCTTCCTGTGTACCCGGGGCTCCGTCACACACAGCCACGCCTCCTGGACCCGCATTGGACCACTGTACTGTCTATCATTTCAGCAGGGGCAGGAGGCGTGGCTGTGCGTGAAGGAGCGCCGGGTACACAGGAAGGAGATCACAGCTCTATGTAATTCAGTGGCGCTCGCTCCACCTCTTCCCTCAGAGACAGCAGGGATGATCTGACACTGAAAGTTGAGACTGCAGATGGGCACTGAACAGGCAGGGCATTTTGGTAAATTTATAGGCTGCAGATGGGCACTAATCAGGCTGCACTGAAGCTGCAGATGGACACAGATCTGGCTGCATTGAGACTGCAGATGGGCACAGATCAGGCTGCATTGAGACTGCAGATGGGCACAGATCAGGCTGCATTGAGACTGCAGATGGGCACAGATCAGGCTGCATTGAGACTGCAGATGGGCACAGATCAGGCTGCATTGAGACTGCAGATGGGCACAGATCAGGCTGCATTGAGACTGCAGATGGGCACAGACCAGGCTGCATTGATGCTCAGATACCATTATTTTGCTTCAAAGTGGTTTATTAAGAAAAAAAAAAAAAATCCTGAAACTACCCTCTTAAATTGGGGTGCGTGTTATACGCCGATAAATACGGTAATCACAAAAATGACTAAATGTTTAAAGCAGACAGAAATCGCTAAACATCTGCACTATACATTTTCAGAAGAATCTTTGTGACCGTTTGCCTCTTCAAACAGCTCTAACTTATCACAGCAGTTCTGAACTTCTGATCATTTAGAATTAAATTTGCTAGGAAAAAAAAAAACATATATATTTCTAGTAAAAAGGATCGGGCCACACATTTATTTCAACTTTGAGGATGCTGGGAAGTTATAAGGTTATTCCACCTGAAAACCTTATTTCCTTTGGGATTAATAAAGTATTCAGATGCCATGGGACTGTTTTGGTCAGCTATTCTAGCACCGTCCCACTGCACGGACAAGGAAAAACACCTTGGGGCAGATTCAGGTACCTGCGCGCCTAGTTACAGCGGCGCAGCGTATTGTATTTACGCTACGCCGACGCAACTTACAGGAGCAAGTGCAGTATTCACAAAGCACTTGCTCCGTAAGTTGCAGCGGCGTAGCGTAAATGGGGCCGGCGTAAGCCCGCGTAATTCAAATGTAGAAGGGAAGCGTGTTTTTATGCTAATGTGTGATAACCGTCCGTGTACATATCCCAGTGTGCATTGCTCTTAAATACGCCGCAACGACGTATTGGTTTCGACGTGAACGTAAATTACGTCCAGCCCTATTCGAACGACTTACGCAAACGACGTAAAAAATGCAAATTTCGAAGCGGGAACGACGTCCATACTTAACATTGGCTGCGCCTCCTAATAGCAGGAGCAACGTTACGACGAAAAAGCATTACGCAAGCGACGTAAAAAAGTACTGCCGGGCGCGCGTACATTTGTGAATCGGCGTAACTAGGTAATTTGCATACTCTACGCCGAAAACAACAGGAGCGCCACCTAGCGGCCAACGTGACAATGCACCCTAAGATACCACGGGCAGTCGTATCTTAGGCTAATGTCGGCGTATCTAGCTTTCTGATTACAGAAAGAAGATACGCCGGCACAGATTTGAATTTACGCGGCGTATCTATAGATACGCCGGCGTAAATTCTCTCTGAATCTGGGCCCCTGTCTCCCATGTACCTTGTTCACACCACTGCGCCATAGGGGGTGTGCAGGCATGGTGCACTGAAGAAAAAAAAAAAAAAAGCACTGTATGCAGTACTTTTTATAAGTGCAGTGCGAGACAATCCACTGCCTCATACTACATGGTCAGCAATTAAACTTTATGAGATTTCTGCGTGACATCTCAATAAAGTTTGTATAAAAAAAAAAGAAAGTGCTTTCTTTATCTCTGGTGTGAACCAGCCCTTAGGCTTTCGGATATAATAATGTTAGACCATCTGTTGGGCTATTATTGCCGATCGTCCTCTACTGGGGAAATTTTCCCTCATCGTCTACAAAAAAAAAAAACACCAGAAATTAGGGGGAAATTTCTCCAAAGGAAAAAATACGACCTTTAAGGCCTAGTACACACGAGAGGATTTATCCGCGGATACGGTCCACCGGACCGTTTCCGCGGATAAATCCTCTCGAGGATTTGCGAGGATTTGGATCCGATGGAGTGTACTCACCATCGGATCGAAATCCGCGCCGAAATCCCCTCGCGATGACGTGTCGAGCCGTCGCCGCGATGATGACGCGGCGAAGAGGTCATATAAGGAATTCCACGCATGCGTCGAATCATTACGACGCATGCGGGGGATCCCTTCGGACGGATTGATCCGGTGAGTCTGTACAGACCAGCGGATCAATCCGTTGGGATGGATTCAAGCGGATAGATTTGAAAGCATGTCTTCAAATTTTTATCCGCTTGAAATCCATCCCAGGGGATAAAAATCCGCGGAAACAGATCCGCTGGATTGTACACACCAGGGGATCTATCCGCTGGAGCCGGTCCGCGGATCAATTCCAGCGGATGGATCCTCTCGTGTGTATGGGGCCTTAGAGCTGTCATTAGAACAGATGTCTCCAATGGCAGATTTCACCTTCACTCCTGTTTTAGTCAAAGGACATAAAGTGAGGATGAATCTCCCAAATGGGAAAACAGACAATAAAAATCTTAGAGAGGTTCTAACCATTCTCTAGTCTGACTTAGGCTAAAGGAAGGATTTGGTTGGGGACCCCTATATAAAGGGAAATTTTTTAAGTGCCCAGAGATAGGATTTAAAGTGGTAGTAAAGTCCACTTTAACTTGTACCTACAGGTAAGTCTATAATAAGGCATACCTTTAGCTACAGTGAATATCTCCTAAACCCGCATGGTTTAGGAGAGATTCACACGGGATGCAGCCGGTGAAATCACTGGCGCATGCAATCTGAAGGGACGGCATACCCGTGCTGTACCTTCAGAGTTCTGTGTTGCGGAGGTAACTGCCAGGTGCATGCGCAGGAGTGACGTCATTGCGGCTTGGCCTATCACACACCTGGAGCCCACGAACCCGGAAGGAGGACTGTGGGAAGATGGAAGCCCTTGGCACCGGTGACAATGTGCCACTGAAGGGCTTTGTTTTAAAAGGAACCATGCCATAATGTGCCAATATGCGGTGCAGGTGTATTTTTTTTGTTCTTTAAGGATTTTACTGCCGCTTTAAGCTGACCACTTGTCACCAGCAAATATTTAACTAAACCACAGGACTCCTGTGATCTTCATTGTGCAACCTCATTAAGCAAACAATTAAAAATAAAATTTAGAATTTTTTGCTTTTTTTTTTTCACCAAAAAGATCTTTTACAAAATCCCAGGATAAAGCCTTTTATATGTCCTCTGAACATGCTCCCCCCGCCCCCCCCCCCCCCATTTTCAGTTAATTTCCTACAGTTGTGTTCAAAATTATTCAACCCCCCAATGCTGTAAAGGGTTTTAGGGAATTTAGTGTACATTTGTAATTGTATTCAGAATGAAATCCTACAAGGACTTCTTAAAGAACCATATGCAACTAAAATGACATCAATCGGTTTTGTAATACAGTAGTAAATGTTTATTTTGTGAATTCTTCATTTACACAATTATTCAACCCCTTAAAGACTACCACTCTGAAGAACATAGGTTCATTGAAGTGTATTCAATCATGTATTGAAAACACCTGTGGATGTCAAGGAGCAGCAATAAAGCCTAATATGCATTAATTAGGCAGCTTTAAAATGACTGTGATACTCAGCTCCTTCTAGACATTTACTGGTGTGGTTACAAACATGGTGAGGTCAAGAGATTGATCCAGGAAGACAAGAGAAGAGGTGATTACTCTTCACAGGAAGGGCAATGGCTATAAGAAGATTGCAAAGATGTTAAACATACCAAAAGACACCATAGGAAGCATCATTCGCAAATTCAAGGCAAAGGGCACTGTTGAAACGCTACCTGGTCGTGGCAGAAAGAAGATGCTGACTTCAACTGCTGTGCGCTACCTGAAGCGTAGAGTGGAGAAAAGTCCCCTTGTGACTGCTGAGGAACTGAGAAAAGATTTGTCAGATGTGGGTACTGAAGTTTCTGCTCAGACAATACGGCGCACACTGCGTAATGAAGGCCTCCATGCCAGAACTCCCAGGCGCACCCCATTGCTGTCTCTAAAGAATAAGAATAGTCGACTGCAGTATGCCAAAAGTCATGTGGACAAACCACAGAAGTTTTGGGATTGTGTTCTGTGGACTGATGAAACTGTTTGGGCCCATGGATCAACGCTATGTTTGGAGGAGGAAGAACAAGGCCTATGATGAAAAGAACACCTTGCCCACTGTGAAGCATGGCGGGGGGTCAATCATGCTTTGGGGCTGTTTTGCTTCTGCAGGTACAGGGAAGCTTCAGCATGTGCAAGGTACCATGAATTCTCTTCAGTACCAGGAGATATTGGATGACAATGTGATGCAGTCCGTCACAAACCTGAGGCATGGGAGACGTTGGACCTTTCAACAGGACAATGATCCCAAGCATACCTCCAAGTCCACTAGAGCATGGTTGCAGATTAAAGGCTGGAACATTTTGGAGTGGCCATCACAGTCACCAGACTTAAATCCGATTGAGAACCTCTGGTGGGACTTAAAGAAAGCAGTTGCAGTGCGCAAGCCTAAGAATGTGACTGAACTGGAGGCTTTTGCCCATGACGAATGGGCGAAGATACCCGTAGATCGCTGCAAGACACTTGTGTCAAGCTATGCTTCACGTTTAAAAGCTGTTATAACTGTAAAAGGATGTTGTACTAAGTACTAAGATTGAATGTCACTTGGGGGTTGAATAAAACTGATAATGATGTGAGCACAGAAAAGACATTTGTGGTTATTTTATTATAAATGTTATGTTATATTTGTCTGACCTACACGTGCCTCTTTGATTTAATTGTAAGCAGGATGACTGAATGATCAAAATCAATGTCAAACTGGCCAAAACAATCAATTTCAGTGGGGGGTTGAATAATTTTGAATACAACTGTAGATATGCCTGTCTGATGTTGTTGGTCCTAAGAATGATGATCAAAAAAACCTAAAATGATAACTCACCACCAATATTTGCAATAGATTCTGGGCCTACCAACTGGTCTTCGTACAGGCGCTCAGCTTTTCTCAGCTTAAGGTTTGCCTCTAGGGCACCCATCATTAGAGGAGGCGTTGGAAAACTAAAAGAAAAACAAACAAGATAAATTGGCAAGAGGTAATTTTATAACAATCATGTACCACACAGAGGTGTATGACGCCTGACTGGATTAAATTTGCTTAAACAGAGGGCTGGAATATCTGAAGTAGCATTCCTGACATTACATGAGCAAATACAACCTGCAAAAGCTTCAGCTTCAAGAGGCAACATTCTTTTTTATACCACTATACTCTAAAGCACACAGACTGTCCGATTAGGTCTATGAAGGACGTGGTGGCGGTAGGGAGCATAGCCTGATACCTGCCGGTATTTGGTAGAAAACAACTGCAAGTGAGCAAAAGTGATCTTACAAGGCAAGTGCTTCCTCTGTTTTGGGCATCAGGTGCTGTCCCCTGTTGCCCATATACCCAAGTGTAATCCAATCCAGCGAAGCAGATGATCAGCAGTGGCGTCTCCAGCTTTCATATTTAGGGGGGGCACATGGGGGGACAGGGACAAAAGTAGGGGGGCCAACTATAAAATGCAATTATATATATATATATATATATATATATATATATATATATATATATATATATATATATATATATCCTGGGGCCCTTTACTACGATCCCACTATGGGCCCTTTCACATGTTCTGCAGTGAGCTCCCTTCCTACTATACTGGGGCCCCCCAGGGTGGCAGAAAACAAGAGATATATGTCACCAGCACACCAAGAAAATATAAGGGTCCAAAGCAGTGGGAGAACTATCATTGTTGCAAAGGTTGTCTTGCCACCGGGCCCTGGTGTTCTGCCACAGTGGGGATCCCCAGCTGTCCTGTCCCTGCTATTTACAGCGCTGGTCTGGCATCTGTCTCCTTGGCAGCGGCGGCAGTCTATTAGGACCTAGTGCTGGTGACATTATGGGTGCATGCAGGGGAAGGCTGGCACTATTGGTTATAGAGAGCCGAGCCCCCAGCTGGTCACCTAGCAGCAGTAATGCTGTATAACCTCCTCTGTTGACATGCTGATCGGCATGTGATCCAGGTGATGCTCCCAGTCAGATCTAATAAACACAGTATTTATTAGCATCAAGAGTACAACCACATAAATATAATCAACCGTATGATCAGCAGCCATGTGGGCTCTATGCCTGTAAAGCGTGGGCTTTGATCAATAAAATCACTGATATTTATTACTAGGATTTGACTAAGAGCATCACCTGGATTGCATCCCGATCAGCATGTCAGAGAAGGGTCCACTGCTGCTAAGCAACCTGCAACCTGCAGGGAGCTCAACTGTCTACAACCAATAGAGATGGGCTCGGGTGTATTTGAAATCCCACATGCCCGATCCCGCCAGGAAGCCGACACTCCACAGTGCTAATCAATGTATGGGCTGCCTAAGAGCTAAGACCAGCCATAGACAGTTTAAATCTCAGCTGGTTCAGCAGAAACTGGCTGAGATTTAAACCATTAATGAGCAGATTCTCTTATAATTATCACTAGTGGTTGCCGTATAGTCACTAGTGATAATCACTGTTTGTCAGGAGAATATAATTGCCGGGCAGGAGGGATATTCCCCTGTCACCACTGTCTGTTGATGGGGGGAATCATGCAAGTTTCTTTCCTGCAATCTGTGGATGCAGGAAAGAAATTTGCACCGTATATTATCTGCCTAACTGAAAGTGAAAGTAAATTGTGAATGTTTTGAAAGAACAGGAGAGGGGGAGGGAAACAGATGGGGGGGGAGAGAAGGGATGGAGATAATGTAGTTCAGTGATTACAGTGTACTGCAGTCTGCAGTGCACACACTTAAACACGGTCCAGGCTAGAATATCTGGTTGTGTGAGTGCTCGCATTATGCAGTGTCGGCGAGCAGAGGGAGGGGGAGGAATCCCCCGCAGAGCTGACTGGGGACGCTCTCCCTCTCGGGGAGCAAAATACAAAAATTGCAAAAAAAAAAAGGCAATACCCATCCCATCTAAGGATACCTATACACAATTGCTGTAATGAAGGACATCAAAACCCATCTGCTTTTAGTGGTTGCTGTCAACTTGATCCTGCCATCTAATGTCTCTTATTACCCTGGTGAAATATTTCCACAAAATAGAGTTTTTCCAAGTTCCACAGCCAGTAAAAAGCCATATGAAGGTGTCACATTCCTCAGAACATGCCAGAAGACTTACTTCCACATGATGATACCCTTGTGTGCTTTGGATGGCGGAGACAGAAATGAGGGGAAATCTTCCTAAAGGAGCTTTTAAAGGCATGAAAGAATCCTGGAGATTTTACCCAGCAGTGCTGGCCTTAAACTGATATCATATAGCTAGATTCACCTAGCCCCGCGCAACTTTAAGGCGGCGTGGCGTATCGTATTTACGCTACGCCGCCTTAAGTCAGAGAGGCAAGTACTGTATTCTCAAAGTAATTGCCTCCTAACTTACGGCGGCGTAGCGTAAATGCGGCGGGCGTAAGCGCACCTAATTCAAAATAGGCTGAGGGGGCATGTTTAATGCTAATTTAGTTTGACCCAACGTGATTGACGTTTTTTTGGAACGGCGTATGCGCCGTCCGCCTACATTTCCCAGTGTGCATTGCGGCCAAGTACGCCGCACGGTCCTATTGATTTTGACGAGAACGTAAATAACGTAAATCCCTATTCGCGGACGACTTATGCAAACAACGTAAAATTTTCGAATTTCGAAGCGGGAACGGCAGCCATACTTTAACATTGGCTACGCCACCTAGGGGGCATCTTTATCTTTAGGCTGCCTATCTCTTACGGAAACTGCGTATCTGTACTGCGTCGGCCAGGCGTACGTTCGTGAATAGGCGTATCTAGTGATTTACATATTCTAAGCCGACCGCAATGGAATATTGCTGCGATTTGGCATGTAAAATCAGCGGCTATTGCCGGCAATGGCAATGTCCGAATCAGTGCAACGCCGACTTTGTGTCGCCGCCCCGATTCCCAAAAGTAGTTTCTGTACTACTTTTGGCAACTTTGGGTGCGATTTCAATAGACATCTATGCAGGAACCCTCACAGAAATCTCTCAAATTGCCCCCGAAGTCGGACTGACATGCGGGTATGAAATCGTGCTGAACTCCCACGATTTCAATCCTGATGCCAGTGTAAACCAGTGTTAATTTCGTTGACTAAAACATTTTAGTTGACTAACTTAATACCATTTTAGTCGACTAAAAAATATGACAAACAATTGACATAACTAAAATATGACTAGAACTAAAATGGCATTTTAGTCAAAAAAGACCAGGACTAAATTGAAATTTGACGTAAAAATTAACACTGATCTGTAGTGCATGTTCATACCTCAATAACAAATTTGATTTTTCACTCCAGCAGTATATGAGTTAGGAAATTGTAGAGAAAAGCTTAAATAATGCATTACAATTTTACTACACCCATTTAGTTTTAGTTGACTAAAATATACTGGAGATTTTTGATTAAAATGTCCTGGAGATTTAGTTGACTAAATACAGCTAGAACTAAAACAATTGCAGAAGACTAAAATGGAACTAAAACTAAAATGCCATTGTAGTCCTAAGACCAAGACTAAAACTATATCGAAATTTTCTGCCAAAATTAACACTGGTGTGAACCTAGGCTTCAAGTGGGAGTATACATTTATACTTTTGAATATACATATTGAAAATTACTTTGATCCCCTGTTTTTTTCAGGGTAAGTGTAGTTTGTGTGATATCTGGGGGGGGGGGGGGGGTATTTGAGGAGCCAGGTCCCATATGCATTTATGGCATATTTATGTATTTGTGTGTTATAGAAGATAAAATTCTCTGTGTTCTCCTCCTCACAGTAGCCTCTATGTTTTTCTTTGTACTCTCCCGGATACAGTACTTTGATACAGGGCTGTCTTAATGAGTGGCACTGCCCAGGGGCCCCATGCTGCACGGGGGGCCCCTGCACTTTCCCCAAAGCAACCGGTCCTTGAGCCAATTCTACCCATAAATTGGGGGCCCCATGATGGCAATGAGAGTGATGGATACACAGGGGAGGCAGGCTGGCAGCGGTGCACTGTGTAGAACGATATCCATTTCACAGCCAGCAAGAGTGGGCAGGCGGAGCACCAGTGATGCTCTGACCCTGCCCTATGCAGCTTGAATGCTTGGGACTCGAAGGCTGCGGGGTAGGAGCTGGAGTGGGAGCTGCTGAATCGGCAGCACCGAGAGCCCATCTGCGGAATTTGCAATGTGTATGCTGTCATGGTGAACCCAGCTGTCCAACACTGTTTGCACCGAAGGGCTCAGAATGCCCGGAGGGATGCTTCCTCCTCCACCCCTACTTCTGCCTGCTTGATTGGTATAGGCGAGTTCAGTGCTGAAGGTGGGTATGCATGGATGGAATAATGGTGCTGGGGGGGGGGGGGGGGGTATCAAGGGTGCATGGGGAAAAACAATGCTGAGGGGGGATCTGGGGTGTATAGGGGGTAGCAATGCTCTGGGTATCTTGGGTGGCTATAAGGGATGTAGTGGGGTTATAATACCAGGGGTATCTTATGGTATATGGTAACAGTGCTGGGGGGGAATATCTAGGGTGTAGAGGGGTGAGAGTGCTGAGGACGCATGAACCTAGCAGATATATTATATGCACAACTTTCTTTTTTTGTATTTTTGAAAACAGACCTCACTGCATTCACATTCTGTTCTGTTTTTGACGAAGAGGGCCGTCCTGATCATTGTTTGTCTTTAACACCTTCTTGTCCTTGCTTGAAAGCCTTGTGCCATTGGTACACTTTTTAAGATGATAGCGCATTTTCTTCATAAGCTTTCCTCACCATTTCTGATGCACTTTTACACAAAATTTTATCCCGTACCGCTATTCCAAACGTGCTTGCAATTTTTTCAATACGAGGCATTTGAACACAGTGTCACAAAAAAGAATGCCTCAACTCTGATGGGGCTTGAATGCAACTGATCAGTGTTCCAACATATGCCTGCACCCCACCCCAAGTGACCTTGGCCAGCTTCTCTCTTCACGGAGCCCTTCTCGAGCGCAGGAACGTCATTATATTCTGGACACACCCTGCGTTTCAATAATCTTGCTCATTGTAGACTTTCTACCATTCGCCATATCCTAAGATCATACAAAAAGGTGGATCCTGAGGAAGCAATATTTTATGCGAAACATGTCGATCCACAAATTTAATGGGATATACATTGTATACCCAATATGGCGATTGCATGGATATGTTTTTTTAATGTATTTGTAACGTTTTTTTGTATTGGCAGAATTAAAATCCCCATGCTCCAGTCTCCCTTTTGGGTTACTGGGAGTTCTATAATTTAATGCCTAAAACAACGTAACCTCATTTGTGTAAAATGCTAGTCTCCCCAATGTAATGTCTCCCTATGTAATGGAGATGAGCACAGGGAAAGATGCATTTGAAGTCCAGCCTGTGTGACAGACATGGTTCCCTGCATGGATACAGTTGAGGAGTGAGCATAGCCATCCAGGGACAGAAAGTGTTTTATTTTCAGGACTACCAAGGTAAAAAGCCTGAAAAGAAAACTAATGCAGCCAACACATCTAAGCACTGCTAAGCCTCGATAGATTGCATTTTTGTTTCTGGGTTTAGATTTGCATTAAGGGAAATCGACCTTTACCTTACATTTTTTTTTTAAGGTGCCTGGAGTTTATCCTCTTATGTATACTGTCTATAACCATTAAATCTCCACTCCCATGTCTTCAAAATTCCACATAAAACTTAACACAGCAGAATTCTTTACATAACCCAGAAGACAGGAAGATTTATTGCACCTGACAGGGAAACGAATAACTGAAGAACAACATTTTAATCTTTTCTCGGCCTCTACAGGGGGTTAAAAGCGCCCCGCTAGCCAACGCTCATAACGCCTCAGTGTGAAAGGCCTAAGGCGATTTTAACCAGACGTGCAGCCAACCAGAATTTTCTGTGCAGCTTCAATGCCATAGAGTGTAATAAGTCGCAAGAAAACAGCATTGCCAAGTCACACTGGAAATGGCATGACTTTGCAGTCGCACTAGTGAGAGCGGAGCCTAAGAGTGTACTTCCCAAAGTCTGTTCTGTATAACTTCCCCTCTAACTGCTTCCTGCATCAGCCTTTGTATTCACATTTCCAAGACAGGTTTGAACATTTTTTTACATAAGGTTTTCTAGGATCATCAGCAGCTCTGCATTCCAATATCCAAAATCCAGACAAAAGGGAGAAGGGTGAGCTAGTGTGTTCCAGTAAATGTTATTAAAAACTGAACTGCTCAGTAGGTAGTCTATGTTTACTGTACAGGTCTCATTTGTCATTTTGAAATGAGTGCATCAATTCAACCCAACAGTAAAATGTCTGCTGCAGCCGAGCACTTTAAAATTCTGCCCTTTAGAATGAAGACAGAAGCAAAGGAAAAGCTATGATATTGTGTTGCCTTACCTTAACACATGGGGCTCTATGGGGCTCTCTAGAAGACAGATGGCTGCCAGCGAAGGAATGATCAGTGCCAAGGCCAGGCATGTTAAGGTGGCACGGAACACTTTGCCGCTGTATGTGCTGTGGATCAGAAAATATCAATATTTACCAAACAGGAATAAAAGTAGGAGAGACTTGAAAAAGGCATTTTCATATGCAAGGTTGGCCATACATTATACAATTTTCCTTTAGATTTATCAAATTTAAATAATATGAGATCAAACCTAAACACCTTCATTTGTATGCAATCAGGCAGGCCCTTGCACTACATAATTGAAGGTAAATCTAAAGGAAATTGAATAAGAAAATGGTATAATGTATGACCAGCTTAAACTGACACTACAGTAAAACATTTTTTTTTAAATAACAAACATGTTATACTTACCTCCACTGTGTGGCTCGTTTTGCAAAAGTAGCCCCGATCCACGTTTTCTGGGGTCCCTCGGCGGCTGTCGTGGCTCCCCCTCCGCAAGAGCTTTGCACCTTAATGCGAGCATGCATGGTGGAAAGCTCTTGCGGGCGCTCTCCCGTGATACATCGGTGGCCATAGCCGCCGACTGTATCACTCGGCCCCGCCCCCGGCGCGCTGCGTCATTGGATGTGATTAACAGCAGCGCGTATATCTGCTTAACCACTTAACCCCCGGACCACATTGCTGGTCAAAGACCAGGCCAGTTTTTGCGATTCGACACTGCGTCGCTTTAACTGACAATTGCGCGGTCGTGCGACGTGGCTCCCGAATAAAATTCGAGTCCTTTTTTTCCCCACAAATAGAGCTTTCTTTTAGTGGTATTCGATCACCTCAGCGGTTTTTAGTTTTTGCGCTATAAACAAAAATAGAGCGACAATTTTGAAATTGAATATTTTTGACTTTTTGCTATAATAAATATCCCCAAAAAAATAATATAAAAAAAAAAAAGTTTTTTTTTCCTTCAGTTTAGTCCGATACGTATTCGTCTACATATTTTTCGTAAAAAAGAAACAAAAAACGCAATATGCGGTTTATTGATTGGTTTGCGCAAAAGTTATAGCGTTTACAAAATAGGGGGTAGTTTTATGGCATTTTTCTTAATATTTTTTTTTACTAGTAATGGCGGCGATCAGCGATTTTTATCGGTACTGCAACATTATGGCGGACACTTTTGACACATTTTTGGGACCATTGGCATTTTTATAGCGATCAGTGCTATAAAAATGCATTGATTACTATAAAAATGCCACGGGCAGTGAAGGGGTTAGCACTAGGGGGCGAGGAAGGGGTTGATCATGTTCCCTGAGTGTGTTCAAACTGAAAGAGGGGTGGACTGACATGGGGAAATGACAAATCGCTGCTTATACATTGTATGAACATACGACCGGTCATTTCCCCCGCCGGAAAGGACCGGGAGCTGTGTGTTGGAGCTATAACGAGCTACCGCCGGGCACGCGCGTCAGGGGCGAGCGGGGTGCGCACCCTATTGGCTGCTCGGCGAGGTGACGTATAGCTACGTGCTCTCGCCCAGCATAACTGCGACGGCTGGTCGGCAAGCAGTTAATCACTATGGACTTTTTTTGTGCATCGGCACGCTATTTATTATTGATTACTTTTTTATTATTTATTTAACTTATTCACTTTTTACTTCTGACACTGTTAGTGTGTTATTAGCGCCAGCCAATGGCTGCGCTGCTTTCAATCCATCCAGTGTAGGTAATCAATGGCCAGGCTAGGAACCAAAGGGGATGACTGGGACGAGCGTGGGACTTTCGAGGGGTCAGGTAAGTAAAGTACTGTCTGATGTTTTTTCACCTTTACAACCACTTTAAGGCTGCTTTCACACAGATGAGTGTGAAAGCAGCCTTAAGCATCAATATTGTTTAACCAGCAACACAGCTCTGTTTACAATAAACTCAGCCAAACAGCAATCATGTTTTGTTATATGCAAGTCATTACTAATTTAGAGTTGTTGGGCCCCATTCTCAATGGCAATGACATACACGCATTTATAACAATTCTAAATGTATATACAGTAGATGCATGCAATCATTTTAAATGGTATAATTCACACTGTGCGTTTGCCTGCATTCAATTTAGCTTTGTTTAGGCCGGGTTCGCCCTATGAATTACACAGGAATGTGCAGAGCATTTCTGTGCAATTCACATGCAATTCAGTGCGGTGCAACATGAGCCTATTCATTTTAAATGGGCTAAAATCGCATTTAATTGCACCAAAAGTAGCGCATGCACAACTTTTGGGAACGCACTGCAACCGGATCACATGGTACTTTTGTACCATTGTAGGCAAACGCACTTCAGGGGGGACTTGACATCCACCTTGTCTGTGCGGATGGCGTAATCTGTTTTTTTTTCAGCCTTTTGACTAAAGAAAAAAAAAAAAGTGTATGGCCAACTTTGTAAACAGTCATGTCGTTAAAATCATGAAACCAAATAACGCCTGACCTGTCCTGCGTGCCAACATGGACGTCTGAGGCAGGACAAAGTACAGAAATCTTTCAACTGCTCTTATTGCAAAACGGTCACGCTTTATCCTACATTGGTGTTTCATCAGCCTGAATGAATGAAGATCATGAAACTTTCATAATCAAAGAAAAAACAGAACCAGCATGTATGTACCCTCACCCCCTCTGCCCCCCACCACCAACCCACACAAACAGACCACCTCCCACTGCCACTAGAAAACGAAAAGCAACAGCTTATAAATGCCGCCGTTTGCCAACACATATCCACATTTTTAGAAGTTTAACCAAAAACATAAGTATATCTTTTGTTTAAAGCCCAACCCCAGTCAAAACAGGTATGAAGCATGCTCATGTACTGAGAAGGGAACGTGCACTGCCAAAAATGTCTTTGTTTTTGTTTCATTTTTTTTGGGGGTCGTTATCATCGAAATTCGTTATTTCGAATAAATTGTTAAAATTCGAAAATTAAAAAATAAGAAAGAAAATCCGAAAAATTCAAAAAGGACAAAAATTTGAAATAAAACTACGGTAACTAATAATAACTAACTACTAAATTATAACTACTAAATTATAGGTATTGGAATTTCCTTTCAAATTTGTCCGTTAGTGTTACGAATTATCCGAAATAACAAATGCCGCATCTATGAATGGAACGTAACGAATATTAATAATAATGTTTTTATTATTAATCATCACTATTATTAATTTGTTATGTTCCATTCGCTTAGAAGCAGAATTCGTTATTTTAGGCAATTCGTAACTTTGGATAAATTCGTATTCATTACGTTCACCAACAGCCAAATTTTAAAAGGAATTCCAATACCTATAATTTAATAGTTAGTAATAATTATTATTACCGTATTTATCGGCGTATACCGCGCACTTTTTTGCCCTGAAAATCAGGGCAAAATCGTGGGTGCGCGATATACGCCGATACCCGTGCCAAGTTTGAATACTGCGCCGGCATATACCGAGCGCAGTACACTCGTGTATAGTCGGGCAGGCTCGGCTCCTCTCGCGCTCACGTCCTGGACGTACAGGACGTGAGCGCGAGAGTAGCCGAGCCTGCCCGACTATAAACGTGTGTACTGCGCTCGGTATATGCCGGCGCAGTATTCAAACTCGGCGCGGGAAAGCGGGGATCGAGCGGGAAGGATGCCGCAGAAGGACGCCGGACCCGACGAAGAGGACACCCGCTGCCGCAGACGGGCGCCGGACCCGACGAGGCCGCCGCGCAAGACACAAAAACTGTAAGTACAAAAATCTTTTTTCCACAGTTTTGCGGGTCCACTTTAGGGGTGCGCGCTATACGCAGGAGCGCGCAATACCCCGATAAATACGGTAATTAGTTATTAGTTTCGATATTCAACTTTTTTAATATTCGAATTTGACAAAAAATTGTTAAACAGGTTTTCGTTAATTGAAATATTTCTGAATAAACAGATTTGTAAAAATTGTTGATAAAATAAATCAGAACAAAACAAATTGGATATGTCTACAGAGAAGTAATATGCTAACAGGAGGGTGGATGACATCATAGATCATACATGAACAGGCTGGAATAACGGTTTCAGTACTTTATGCATCACTGACCATGAAACAAAAAGGTTCTGACTTTCCCAACCTGCAAGCTCTCTGTAGATAAGTGACACAAAGTACAAAATCAGAGACAGCAAAGCAACCAACAATTAGAAGAAGCTCCTACTTTTACTTTAAAAAACATTTAAAGTGAATCTACAAAGCTCTTTTGGCCCTAGTTCTCCTGTGTGTCACAGGAGTGCGCTTCGCTCTATTCAGCTGACAGCGAGCTAAAGTCTGCTGTTGGCTGATGTCATTCAGGCGCTCCAGACCCTGAATGGGTTCCCGACTTTAATGTCAGGATCTGCACAGTTATTTAACCTGCAGCTGGCTCAGCCTGAAGCAGCTTCTCCTGCCCCCTCCACAGCCTGGTGCCCCAGTGAGCGCTGGAGGGGCAGAGTAGAAAGCAGTAACTGACATTCACCGTCTCTCTGCTCACTAAAGACTGAGAACGGACGATCAGCGGTTTTTGATCACTCAGTTTAGGTCCTAAAAGGCAGCAGGCGTCAGCTGCATACTGCATACTGGGCCCGATAAACTGCTGATTGTGCGAAATATTTGGTACACGGAACACTGATTTATAGAATGCACCAAATAATTGTTCAAGTTGAAGGGTTTGAACAGAAAGATGCGACTAGTTTGATGAAAAATAAAAATATCCTAAAGTGCGACCTGTCACACAAAAGTTGCGCGATTTGCACGGAGTAAATCATTTGTCAGGAAACAATGTGTCAATATCTCATACAATGTAGGTGTGCAGTACTGCGTCAAGAGGATGGGGCGCAAAATAATCAGGATCATGGTTTCTGCGCCTAACTTTACATGTGTTAGCCCAGGTTCACACTGGGTACGATTTGGAACGATTTGAGATGCGATTTGACATGTCAAATCGCATCTCAAATCGGCGGCAATTGTCGGCAATGGCACTGTCCTAATCAGTGCGACGCCGCATCTGCAATTTCAAAAAGTAGTTCCTGTACTACTTTTTGCGATTTCGGGCGCGATTTACATTAAATTGCGGCCGAAATCGCAGCCGCGAAATCGCGGTAAAATCGCGCATTTTACCACGATTTTGAATTCGCAGCAGTGTGAACCTAGGCTAAACATGATATTTTCTGTGAAATGCAATGCGCCACAATGCGATACTGTGCATTCCTCTACAACCGCCAATCAGTTTATCTCGCCCACTGAACCTTTATATGTCTTGTGCAAAAGAAACCACCAAATGCACAAGGCAAAACAACCTTACCTCATAGCAGCAGTGACACGGCCAGTACCTTCCTACTTGTCGGACCCAGTGAGCCAGGATAACCTTCTGTGGATCGCCCCCACCCCCTACATAGCCCCCGAGTCCTCACCCATTGGCTCGGTGAAGCTGATTGGTGCATGGCTTCAAGGTTGGTTTCCTCCTTCTCTCCCTGTAATCCATTGCTCCTCTCTCAGTTCCCAGAAAACATCACTCTGTAGGACATATTACAACACACACTGCAATCTCCACAACATGATTTTTGAAAGGTTGGACTGCCAAGACAGTAGCGTGTGCGAGTGCAACAAAATATGTCATGGTGCTGTTTTTCTATAATGGTAGGAATTGGGGGAGGAGCAGCAGAGTGCATGAGACAGCGAACATTTCCCCACTTGTCCGGGCACATTTCCTACAATCGAGGAAAGGGAGTTCCACGGCCCTGTATTTAAATAGGCAAACAACACAGAAATAAAAATACCATGTGTAAGACGACCTGCCCACGATTTCAGAGGCGACTTGCAAAATGACTTCTATATTCAAGTCAATGCAAGTCGCCCCAAAGTAGTATAGGAACCTTTTTCCAAGTCAGCGCGACTTGAGTCGCTCCTATAAGAACGGTTTCATTGTACAGAAAGGAGCGCAACTTGTCAGGCGGCTGAGTTGCCTGACAAGTCGTGCCTGTTCAAACCGGCTCTTGTGGTATAGTAAACTGACACCAATGTCCCATATTACATGTCTGTCTGTCCCTTCCAACCCAAGTCTTTTCTTATAGTACCTACCAACATTTTTCCAATTCATCTGAGCTTTAACCACTTAAGCCCCGGACCATTATGCAGCTAAAGGACCTGGCCCCTTTTTGCGATTCGGCACTGCGTCGCTTTAACTGACAATTGCGCAGTCGTGCGACGTGGCTCCCAAACAAAATTTACGTAATTTTTTCACCACAAATAGAGCTTTCTTTTGGTGGCATTTGATCACCTCTTATTTTTTGCACTATAAACAAAAATAAAGCAACAATTTTGAAAAAAATGCAATATTTTTTACTATAATAAATATCACCCAAAAATATATATATAAAAAAACGTTTTTTTTCCCCTCAGTTTAGGCCGATACGCATTCTTCTACATATTTTTGGTAAAAAAAAAAAATCGCAATAAGCGTTTATTGATTGGTTTGCGCAAAGGTTATAGCATCTACCAAATAGGGGATAGTTTTATTGCATTTTTATGAATAATTGTTTTTCTCTAGTAATGGATGTAATCAGCGATTTTTATTGTGACTGTGACATTATGGTGGACACATCTGACACCATTGTCATTTTTACAGCGAACAGTGCTATAAAAATGCACTGGTTACTATAAAAATGACACTGTCAGTGAAGTGGTTAACCAGGAGGGGGCGCGGTAGGGGTTAAGTGTTCCCTAGAAAGTGATTCTTACTGTAGGGGGGGCGTGGCTGTGCGTATGTCATCACTGATCGTCATTCCCTATGACAGGGAACAGACGATCAGTGACAAGCTCACTAGAAAGCATGGGGAGAGGTTTGTTTACACTTCTTCCTCTCTGTGACACGATCACGGGACACCGGCGGCGATCGGGCCCGCTGTTCCAGTGGGGACGATCACGGGGAAGAGGATCGGGTCGCGAGCGTGCAGCCGGTGGCGCGTTCGTGTACGCCCTTGTGCCCAGCCGTGCCATTTTGTCAACGTATATCGTCGTGCGGCAGTCCTCAAGTGGTTAAAAAGTGGGAGCTTGGTCATGTATGTACCAGCAGCTACAAAGCATCTCTTATGTTATGCTGCAGCACATCAAAATGATCATTGCCTTCCTGATGCTGTATTAAAGTAATATTACTCTGTGCAACTCTGGAGAACTGGATAGAATACTGCAAAGCTGCAAAAGTGCTAGATTCACATGTTTCGACCGCGCCATGAATGATGACTAAAGATCCCTTTCACATAGCGGGGACGACTCCAATTAGATCAGCAGGGCATCTGTCCGTTGACCCCCTGCTAATCTGAGCCGAGTGGGCAGATGACTGGGGGAACTGATAAGGCGGCACTGGTGGGCACTAAAGGGCATTGATAGGTGGCACTGATGGGCACAGATAGGCGGCAGTGATGGGCATTGATAGGTGGCACTTTATTGCACTGGTGGGCGCAAGGGGCATTGATGAGGTGGATGTGCCTCTTCCACTGGGGACCGATGTCCCTTAAAAAAAAAGATTACCGAGCTTTGTTTACATCACATGATCAGCTGTCATTGGCTGACAGCTGATCACATGGTAAGGGGCCGGGACCGGCCACTTATTCGGATCTGTGATCACCCGAGAATCAGTGACTCAGTGATCACAGTGTAGGGCGTGGGCAAAGGGGAGGATGTCTATTGACAGCCTCCCGGAAATTCAGGTCCAAGCTGTAGCCGTCATTCGGCTATAGTGCGGACGTCAAGTGGTTAAAGTGTATTGGGAAACACAAATAACAGAAATACTGCAAATGATCAGTTTCCCTCACTTTCAATGCCAGTGGTCACCAGGACCAAAAGAAAAAGAGTGAGGCCTCGTACACACGGCCGAGGAACTCGACGTGCCAAACACATCGAGTTCCTCGGCCAGTTCAGCACTGAAGCCGCCGAGGACCTCGGCGGGCCGAGTTCTCCCATAGAACAACGAGGAAATAGAGAACATGTTCTCTATTTCCTCGCCAAGCTCCTCGTCGGCTTCCTCGGCCGAAAGTGTACACACGGCCGGGTTTCTCGGCAGAATTCAGCCAGAAACTCGGTCGGAAGCTGAATTCTGCCGAGGAAACTGGTCGTGTGTACGGGGCCTTAATCTCCCCACCGGGGACACAGACAACAAATGAATATCTGACAGGGCTGCTAACTTTCCAAACTCTACCCAAACTTTTTCTGTTGCTTTATAATTTTGACATTAGATACACCTGAAGATTTCAACACTAAGGTTGATATCAACTTGTCGCTGTGCTTGTTATGCCATTAATACAGGATTATAATTGTTTCCCTCTTTGTTCGTGACATACAAGGATCTGTCAGAATACTCATTTACGTCTCACAAATCATGGCAGTTAATTGCAGTGATGAGTGTTTGCTGACAGGTATAGGAGGAACCATAATGACACCCACATTTCAAAAGACCTCTGAGAAATACACACACTCTTTCATCCTAGAAATGACTCAGGATTTACACACGGAAGAACTTTCTGGAATTTCAAAAGCGTGCAACGCCAGAGCATAAGTCACAAGATAAAAAGCAGGGGGTCATGTGCATTTAAAAGAGGAACAGAACCCCCCCTCCTAATTTTTTGCCCCCTCTTACCTCTTTTGGGGGGGTTCTACACAAAACAATATACCCCTAACGGATCCAGCGGTGTTCTAAAGGGATCCTCTACTACCCAACCCAATGCCACCATCTTCTCTTGCCATCATCAGGGGGCTGCCTGTATCTTCAGGGGTTCCTGCAGCTGTCCCCACAATGACGCACATACGCCATGTCACTGGGAGACTTGCTGCAAAAAACAGAAGCAGACAGCCCCCCCCCCCCCCCCCCCGATGACACAACGTGGTGCTTGTGCAGGCAACTAAAAGGTCATTCTCACCTAGGCAAGAAACCTAGGAAGTGATGGGAAAATGGCATTAAAAAAATATAATTATATATATAATTATATATATATATATATATATATATATATATATATATATATATATATATATATATATACCGCAAAGCCTCATTGGTTTCGACGTGAACGTAACTTACGCAAAGCCCTATTCGCGAACAACTTACGCAAACAACGCAAAATTCAACGCTGGCCCGACGTCCATACTTAACATTGGCTACGCCTCATATAGCAGGGGTAACTTTACGCCGGAAAATGCCTTACGTAAACGATGTAAAAAAATGCGCCGGCCGGACGTACATTTTTGAATCAGCGTTACCTACCTAATTTGCATATTCCATGCGTAAATCTCCGGAAGCGCCACCTAGCGGCCAGCGTAAATATGCAACTAAGATACGACGGCGTAAGAGATTTACGTCAGTCGTATCTTAGCCAAATTTTGGCGTATCTTGCTTTCTAAATAGAGAAAGAAGATAAGCCGGCGCATGCTAGAATTTACGCGGCGTATCAATAGATACGCCGAGGTAAATTGTTTCTGAATCCGGGCCATAATTATCAAAAGTATTGGGGAGCCTGCCTTTACACAGTGTATTTCTCCCATGGTTCAGAGAAGCAGGATCTTCCAATCCAAGGATAGCGTAGGACCCATTGATAATAGGGTACTTTGACGTAGTAGTGGGCTTAGCACTATATGGCCATATGCTGCAACCAATTCCCCATTTTCTCAATATGTTCAGGCAGTGGCAGCTGGTGCTCAAAATTTTTTGGGGGGAGCAAACGAAAAAAAAAAAAAAAAAAAATATTGCAGCATCACTGTGCCCATCAAATGCAGCCACTGTGCCATCAATTGTCACCACTGTGCCATGCCATCAAACGCAGCTACTGTGCCATCAATTGTCACCACTGTGCCATGCCATCAAACGCAGCTACTGTGCCATCAATTGTCACCACTGTGCCATGCAAATTTAAATGCAGTCACTGTGCCATGCCATCAAACGCAGCCACTGTACCATCAATTATCACCACTGTGCCATGCCATCAAATGCAGTCACTATGCCATCAATTCGCACCACTGTGCCATGCCATCAAACGCAGTCAATGTGCCCCTCAATTGTCGCCACTGTGCATGCCACTGTGCCATTTAATTGTTGCCACTGTGCCCATTGTTGCCACTGTCCATGTCACTGTGCCCTTTAATTGTTGCCACTGTGCCCATTGTCACCACTGTGCCCTTTGTCATCACTGTGCCCTGTAAAATGCACTTCCTATTCTGCTTCCACGTCCCTCAATGTCTTCTCCCGCCCTCGATGACGCTTCAGCCAATCAGGTTACCGATAACCAGAATCGGTGAACCTGGTTGGCTGAGACGGCCGTCAGTCTTATCCAAGGAACGCACCCCCTGTACGTTCCCTGAATAAAGCATCCGGGAGACGAGGGCTGTACTCGGAAAGCCGCTGGCTCTGATAGGCACTTCCGCACAGCCAACCAGCTGCCGTTATTCAGGTATGCGGCGCCCAAGGTCCGGCCATCTGAATGGACCAGCGGCAGCTGGCAACAATAACATACATTCATGCAATGCATGAATGTATGTTATTTGCGAGAGCCAGAGGGGGCGGCGCTGCAGTTAATATTAGTAAAAACGTAATTTTAACGAAAAAATAAATTCTTAAAGGGCCGTTTCTTTTTTTTTTGTGACTACAGGAGGGGGGGCAGCGCTCGGGCGCCCCCTATGGACGGGCCGCCACTGTGTTCAGGTGTTTAAAATAGCCTTGCAGTGGTTAAATAACATTTTTGTATTTGTGCGCTGTAATCTTTTGTTCTACCTTTACACACACACTTTAACGGCATCCCAGTCTTAGTCCGTAGGGTTCAATATTGAGTTGGCCCACCCTTTGCATCTATAACAGCTTCAACTCTTCTGGGAAGGCCGTCCACAAGGTTCAGGAGTGTGTCCAGTTCCTCCACCCCAAACTCACTCATCCATGTCTTTATGGACCTTGCATTGTACGCTGGTCCAAATCATTTGGTGGAGGGGGATTATGGTGTGGGGTTGTTAATCAGGGGTTTGGCTTGGCCCCTTAGTTACAGTGAAGGGAACTCCTAACGCCCTGGCACACCAAGACTTTTTGGACAATTTCATGCTCCCAACTTTATGGGAACCGTTTGGGGATGGCCCCTTCCTGTTCTAATATGACTGAGCAACAGTGCACAAAGCAAGGTCCATAAAGACATGGATGAGCGAGTTTGGGATGGTGGAACTTGACCTCAAGCTGATAGAACACTTTTGGGATGAATTTGAGTGGTGGACTGTGAGCCAGGCCTTCTCATCCACATCAGTACCTGACCTCACAAATGCACTTCTGGAAGAAGGTCAAACATTCCCATAGACACACTCCTAAACCTTGTGGACAGCCTTCCCAGAAGAGTTGAAGCTGTTATAGCGCCTACCAGCGCCCATCAGTGCAGCCTATTAGTATATGTGTCCATCAGTGCAGCCTATTAGCACTAAGGATGAGCTCCAGCTTGTTCACATGGTACACGTGCAGAGCCAGCCAGGAAGTCTGCACGGCGCTAATCAAAGCCAGGGAAACATTTCCCGATCTCTGCAGCCGAGCATAGGGACAATGTCTCCCTGGCTGTGATTAGCGCAGCACCGTGCAGACTTCCTGGCGGGCTCTGCACGTGTACCATGCGAACACGCTGGAGCTCATCCTTAATTAGCACCCTAAGCGGCAGTCAGTGCCAAAAATTCTGCTCCTGCAAACACATTCTGTTGGGGGCAGAGGGGCTGCTAGGCAGGTGCAGGCCACACCCGGGTGACACCGGCCAGAGGGGTGACACCCGTGGGTAGCAGAACCTCTAAAACCGCCCGCTGTCCCTCGCGCCGCTGTGTACGTCAGTGGCACAGACCGAAGCCACCTCCTCCTCTCTGTTTACATCTACAGAGGAGGAGGAGCCTACGTTTGAGGGACACACAGTGTGTGTATCTGTCATAGCTGTTCTAAGGTATGCAAGAGGGGCATCTATACGGCTGGGGGGTTCTGCACTGAGGAAGGGTCTGTAACGCTGGGGGGTGTCTGTGCTGAGGGGGGCCTGTAATGCTGGGGGGTGTCTGTACTGAGGGGGGTGTCTGTACTTAGTGGGAGGGGGGTCTGTACTTAGCGGGGGCTATAGTTGGTGGGGGGGGTGACACCATTTTTTTTGCATCGGGTGACACCAACCCTAGTGACGCCACTGGTTGGGGGGTCACAACAATTGCAAAGCTTACCACCAGGTACAAAGGAAAGAAAGTCTGGTGAGGACCAACCACAGTGTAAGCCATGTAAATAAAGGATAAGCCACCATACATACATTCAGGTTTGGATACACTTTCATACAAATAAAGTGACTACCATTATACAAAAAAAAAAGGCATTATTTTAGTTCTTGGTTGTAAATGGTTGTCTATGGGTCCCTGGGGAAGAAGACAGTAGCAGGTTTATGAGAGCTAATTATTGATGCCAGGCTCACTCACGCAGCATTTGGCGTGCAGCGACAGAGGTGCATGCGCAGTTCTAGAGCTGGCAAGGGTAATCGCCATATTAGGTATTGGCCAATAGCAAACATCGCAAGCATTCCCCGCACCGGGGTATTATACTCGCCTTTTCCTCTCGCCTTCCTGCACGTAGCTGTCATCGGTGATCACCTGCGGCCGGATAGGCCTCCGCTGCCTCAGCCCATCTCCGTCCTCCATGCTCCCGCTTCCACCAAGGGCACCAGACACAGCTGCAGCTAACGGGAGTGGACTGTCACGCCGGAGCCAATAGGAAAATACCTTTCATCAGTCTCGACCAATAGGAATGAATCCCTGGGCTGGCCACAGTGCCGCTGAACTCTTTTACCTCAGAGGGAGTGCTCGGGGTGAAGAGTGAGATTTCAGTCAGCATTAACCCTTCTGCTGCCGCGGGCTACTCACACATATGAGTGCATTGTATGAATATTATAACACACATGATAGTAGCACAAAAATCCCATACGTACTTTACAGGAATGAGATGCCTGCACAAATGGCATATACAACTACCAATAAAATACAATGAAAAAGTTATCTGAATGTAAAAAAATATATATAATGTTTGCAGGTTCTGAGTATTTTTTTTAGCAAAAAAATACTGATTATCAGTGGCGTCACTAGGGTTGGTGTCACCCGGTGCAGTAAAACATGGTGTCACCCCCCCCCCCCCCCCTCTGTCTAGGCTGCCCAGCACCAAGCAGGCAGCGCACGGGCACGGGGCGCACCCCAAACCAGCCCCTGTAAATGATAGTATAGGGCAGTATAGTGGCAGGTTAGGGTAGTATAGAGTGGTGTAGTGGTATAGGACAGGTTAAGGTGGTATAGGGCATGTTGGGGTGATATAGGGTAGTTTGGGGTGGTATAGGGCAAGTTAGGGTTGCATAGGGCAGGTTGGGGTGGTATAGGGCAAGTTAGGGTGGTACAGGGCAGGTTGGGGTGGTATAGTGCAAGTTAGGGTGGCATAGGGCAAGTTGGGATGGCATGGGAAAGGTTGGGGTGGTACATGGCAAGTTAGGGTGGCATTGGGTAGGTTGGGGTGGTATAGGGCAAGTTATGGTGGCATAGGGCAGATTGGGGTGGTACAGGGCAAGTTAAGGTGGCACAGAGCAAGTTGGGGTGGCATGGGAAAGTTTAGAGTGGGGCAGGCTGGGGTGGTACAGGGCAGGCAGGGTGGCACAGGGCAGGCTGGGTGGTACAGGGCAGGCTGGGGTGGTACAGGGCTGTTTGGGGGGGGGGACAGGGCAGGCTGGGGTGGTAAAGGGCTGTTTGGGGTGGTACAGGGCAGGATGGGTGGCACAGAGCAGGCTGGGGTGTTACAGAGCAGGCTGGGATTGCACAGGGCAGGCTGGGCATGTCAGCTAAAAAAAAAAAAAAAAAAAAATGGGATGGTGTCACCCCTCTAGCGGGTGTCACCCAGTGCGGACCGCACCCCCCGCACCCCCCTAGCAACGCCTCTGCTGATTATTACATGTAGGAGACAAATGGCAGAATTGGTCCGGGAGGGAAGTGGTTAAGAAAACAAGCAGAGGCCCGTGTGTTGCAATTTTTTTTTCATCACGCAATGTCTTTGGATTTTTTTTTTTTTTTATATATAATTTGAACGCAAAAAAACACAATATATTACCCAATTCTTTGGTAAAATATAAAAGATGATGTTCCGCCGTTAAAAAGATGCCCAACATGTCACACTTTAAAATTGTTCACCCTCGTGGAATGGCGCCAAACTACGGTAGTTAAAAATCTCCATAGGCGATGCTTTAAAACCGTTTACAGGTTACCAGTTTAGCGTTACAGCTGAGGTCTAACATTAAAATTATTGCTCTCGTTATAACGTTTGCGGCAATACCTCACATGTGTGGTGCAAACACAGTTTATATATGCGGAAGTGACCTACATTTGCGTTTGCTTCTGCGTGCGACCACAAGAGGACGGTGGCACTTTTCTTTATTTTTCTTTTTACACTGTCCCTTAATTTTTTAGCACTTTTATTCCTATCACAAGAAATTTAAACATCCCTTGTGATAGAAATAAGGCATGACAGGTCCTCCATATTGAGACATCTGGGGTCTAAGACCCCAGATATCACCTCTACCCTGAAAAGTATGAGATTAAAAAAAAACATTGATCTCTGCTTTCCAGGGGAACAAACTGGTGGTGTTTACATCTGACAACATGACCCCACTTCCGACCTCCCAGGATCACAGAGGTGGCCAGGGCCAGCTCTGTGGTAACCCGCCGCCATATCGGATCACTGGCTCTCCGATCACACTGGCAAGCCCAGAGAGGTGCCGACGGGGACAGGGGGGACATCCCCTCCCGCTGCCTTTAAAAGCAATCCAGCAGCTAATCAGCAGATAGGATGGCTTTTACATTAGAGGGAATTGCTGGCTGAAAAGAAAGATACAGTGGAATCTTGGATTACGAGCATAATCCCTTACAGGAGAATGCTTGTAATCCAAAGCACGTGCATATCAAAGCGAGTTTCCCCATAGACGTCAATGGAAATTAACATAATTTGTTCCAAAAACCTTCCGGAGCTCAAGTGGTTACAATAGAACCAAAGGCAAAACTTTTTTTTTTTAATCTTGGATACAGTAAGACCCCTTTAACATGGGCATTCCGTTCAGGTCTGACTTGTTTGTTGGTCAGTTGTTCAGGCGGACCTGATTGGAAGCTCTATGCAGCCTAGGGTTGCCACCTGTACAGTTTTCACCCAGGCAGTCCGGTTTTTGAATCATGTGTCCGGGGTTCCATCTGCCTGAGACCCGGACACATTATTCAGAATGGACTGCGCCGGGATCGACAATTCTGCTCTCAGCTTAGTGTCAGCCCGCACTAATGCTGATTGCAAGGAGGGATTCGGACTCCAGCTGGGGATCTGACCCCAGCCGGAGATTTAGCCTAGCCCGGCTACTCAGTGTGATCCTTCACTGATCGCAGAGGGAACCTGCGGGATCTGACCCCAGCCGGGGATTCAGCCTAGCCTGGCTGCTCAGTGACTCCACACTTCCTGCTGCTGATTGCATACACAAGGGAGCCGCGGGATCAGGACTTCGGCCAGGAATTCAGCCTAGCCCGGCTGCTCAATGTGAACCCGCACTGTCTGCCACTGATTGCACCAGGGAGCCGTGATATATGGACCCCAGATGGGGATCCAGCCTAGCCCATCTGCTTGGTGTGAACCTGCACTGTCTGATAGCAGGTGAGACAGGATCCAAAGGGAGTCTGAATCAGCCTTGAAGAAGGGGTGACTCCAGTAGTACCCAGGGGAGAATCCTGCTGCCCAGGGAGATCAGCTCTTTGGTAATTTGGTGCTAATGATCCACAGTCTTAGGGGCATCAGATGATCGTCAGCTCTGTAGGAATCATGAATCTTAAACTGGGATCAGTGTGGAATTACTGCAATGTGATTTTCTGACTGATCCATGTGCCTAGTGTTCTATATAGGGTAAGGTGACCGGATTTTTAAAATGAAATCCGGGGACATATTTTTTTTTACTAGTAATGGCGGCAATCAGCGACTCTCTGCCCATCGCCAGCCCGCCTCACAGCCTGTTGAGTCTCACTCTCCAGGCCCCCCGGCTACTACTGGGTGGGAAGCGGAGGAAGATCACTCCTCCAGGGAAGGCAAGGAGATAAACAGGCAGGCGGCTGCCCAGGACGGGACTTGAGCCAAGGCAGAAGAACATGCGAGAGGAGCTGAATGGGCATGCACCCGAAAATGAAGAAATATTCCCTCCACTCAGACCAGCACATGGAAACAAATACACACCCCCCAAGCTAGTAGGAGCGGGTGACCTGAATCTTGTGTCTGGGGTTCCATCTGCCTGAGACCCGGACACATTATTCAGAATGGACTGCGCCGGGATCCACAATTCTGCACTGACTGTCTTTGAAATTGCCCCAGCCCCTGTTCAAATCCAATCTGGGGACAAAACTGGAGACAGACTTGGTCCGGGGACAGTGTCCTCAATCCAGGGACTGTCCCTGGAAGCCGGGGATGTCTGGTCACCCTACTATAGGGGAGTATCAGATCTCCAGTCTATTAGAATCAAAAGACATTATATAGGTGATGTATACAGTAGGGGCATAGAAAGGGCTATAGGCGGTTATATTATCCACAGATAGAGTGATGCGTCTGTCCTGCACATGATGTATACAGGTTAAATAAACAAGGTCAGTGATCAATAAATATATTATCAAGGACAACTTGGTGGTGTGTCACTCCCAGCCCAGATAGGCACAGAGATTAAAGCGGTTGTATATCCTTTTTTTAAACTTTTACCTACAGGTAAGCCTATAATAAGGCTTACCTGTAGGTATAAGGCCCGGATTGGCCATAGGGCAAACCGGGCATATGCCCGGTGGGCCGCGGCCGCCGGGCCGCTGTTCTTGCTTGCGGGGGCCAAGGCAGGCTGCTCTGTAAGCCGGCGCCGGTCCTCCGACCTTTCCGCGGCCGCCCGGCTGCCAGTTCAGCCTCAGGCTCAGCCTTCGGCATCGAGATCTGCAGCAGGAGGACGTAAACAAGAAGGGGGAGGGACTAGAGGAGACACCGCTCCACGGCCGCCAGTGAAGTTCAGCCGTTGGTGCCGGGGGGCGTGACCAGGAAGAGAGAGGAGCCTGCTACAGCATGTTCTGCAGATGGGATCTCCGAGAAAACGTAAGTGCCGGCCCCTGTAACCTGAATAGGAGGAGCGGTGGGGTGGCTGACTGGCTGCATCTAGAAGAACCATTCTCTCCATCTTCTTCCCGCGGTCTCTGAATGCCTGCTTCTGCTCCTCTCCCTCTCGCAGGCATTCAGGTACTGCGGGAAGGAGATGGAGAGAATGATTCTTCTATATGCAGCCAACCCACCGCTCCACCTATCCTGCTCATCTCTGCTGCCCCCACATTGCTCTCTACCCCCCCCCCACAGTGCTCTCTAGCCCCCCCCAGTGCTCTCCACCTCCCCCATGCTCTCTGCTGCCCCCTGCCTCTCTTCCTGTGCTCTGCACCTCCCCCCCTGTGATATCCACCTCTCCCTGTGCCCTCCACTTCTCCCCCAGTGCTATTCAGCCCACCCCCCCTGTGCTCTCCTCCTCCCTCCTGTACTCTCCACCTCCCCCCATGCTCTAGGCTGCCCCCCTGTGCCCTCCGCCTCTCCCCCTGTGCTCTTCACCTCCCCCAGTGCTCTCCAGCCCCCCCCCAGTGCTCTCCACCACC
Organism: Rana temporaria; assembly: GCF_905171775.1. Classification (NCBI taxonomy): domain Eukaryota; kingdom Metazoa; phylum Chordata; class Amphibia; order Anura; family Ranidae; genus Rana; species Rana temporaria. Next base: position 375,345,381 of record NC_053492.1, on the reverse strand, counting down.
CCCATGCTCTACGCTGCCCCCCTGTGCCCTCCGTCTCTCCCCCTGTGCTCTCTACCTCCCCCATGCTCTACGCTGCCCCCTGTGCCCTCCGCCTCTCCCCCTGTGCTCTTTTCAATTCCCCCTAATTCTCTCCAGCCCCCCCAGTGCTCTCTATCACCCCCAGTGCTCTCTATCCCCCCAGTTCTTCTTCACTTCTTCTTCTTCCTCTTTAACACCACAGCCCAGTGCTCTCCGCCTCCCCCCATGCTCTACGCTGCCCCCCTGTGCCCTCCGTCTCTCCCCCTGTGCTCTCCACCCTCCCAATGCTCTACGCCTCCCCCTGTGCTCTCCACCTCCCCCATGCTCTACGCTGCCCCTTGTGCCCTCTGCCTCTCCCCCAGTGCTTTCTAGCCCCCCAGTGCTCTCCAGCCCCCACTGTGCTCTCCACCTCCTCCCATGCTCTACGTTGCCCCCTGTGCCCTACGCATCTCCCCCAGTACTCTCTAGCCCCCCATTGATCTTCACCTACCCCCTGTGCTCTCCACCTCCTCCCATGCTCTCTGCTGCCCCCCCCTGTGCCCTTCGCCTCCCCCCAGTGATCTCCGCCTCTCCCATGTGCTCTTCACCCCCGTGCTCTCCTGCCCTCCCTGTGCTCTCTGCCCCACCCTGTGTTTTTGCTTCCCCCTGTGCTCTTCAACCCCCCACTCCCTGTGCTCTCCAGACCCCCATGCTCTCTGGCCCCCTTGTGCTCTCCTCTTCCTCCCTGTGACCTCTGCCTCTCCCCTGTGCTCTCTGCCCCCCTCATTCTCTCCACCTCCCCCGTGCTCTCACCCCACCCAATGTTCTCAAGGTTCTTCCCTGTGCTCTGCTCTCTGCCCCCCCTGCTCTTTCCCTGTCCCCTTGCCCCCTGCACCTTTTGCAGGGTTTCCCCCTCGCCTCTCCCGGGGGATTCTTTAGGATGGAGAGTGGGGATGGGCCAGTTAAGGTGTCATGGGCTGCTCATTCCAAAATGCCCGGGCCTATTTTTTGTCCCAGTCCGGGCCTGGTAGGTATAGAGAATATCTCCTAAACCTCTACGGTTTAGGAGATATTCCCCTCTAGCTATGCATACTAGCTCATTATGGCTTTTACTTTTCAGGTGTAAAAAAAAAAAAATGAGGGTATACAACCGCTTTAAGCACTAAGCATAGATTGTCCTTATTTTATTGGCACATAGGCTCCTGGTCAGGGCCGAAACTGGGAGGGAAGGGGGGACATGTGCTCCGTGTGTCATATTAAGAGCGGGGTCGCTGCTAGGGTTGCCATCTGTCCAGGTTTTCACTGGGACCTTCCCGAGATTCCCAGCAAATTTCTGCTGAATCACGGAGCCCAGTGCCAGAATGAGTTCCAGCACTGAGCTCCAGTAACTGGCCTGACAGAGGCACCTGGCCCCTTCCTTTTTGAATGAACACTAAGTGATCAGTACTGATCACTCACTGTGTCAATCCATCCCTGAAGCATGGTAAAACATGTTTACCATGCTTCAGTTTGTGAATAAACAGGAAGCCATTCAGCACAGAGTACTACCTATTCATTCACTGTCCAGTGCAACTGAGGCTGCAGAGAAATGGACTGGGGAATCCGCCCCTTTCTCTGTCTCAAAAGTGAGATATCAGGGGTCTGTTTACACCCTGATATTTCACCAAAGCCTCCCAACAGGCTTGTAAAAATAAATTAATTTATAAAAATAAAAATAAAAAACAACTTACACCGTCCACTGCCCCACTGACACCAACCACACACTGTCCACTGCTCTACTGACTGACACTCACCTACTATGTAACTATGTAACAGACAGCAATAAAAAGTTGGCAAGTGTCCTAATTATCTCTCACCACTCTATTCAAAGTTGTTTCCTTTAGTTATCAGCTAAAGCACCACAAAGAGAATCACACGGCATGGTAGAGAGAGTATATAACACCACAAACAAACAAAGCAACCTTAAAACATTCAATATGTGTCATACATGTACAGCATTTAAAAAAAATTGTGAAAAAATATAATCAGCCAAAAAAATATAACAATGAAACAATAATCATAAGAAAGACCGACCTTGGAGCCATGTAATAAGAGCTGCTTGCAGTGATTCTTAAAAGGGACACGTACTAATAGATAGATTCAGAAAGAGTTAGGCCGGGCTTATCTACAGATAAGCCGACCTAACTCTGAATCTGCACCGACCTATGTTTAAGTGTATTCTCTAACAGAGATACGCTTAAACATATCTAAGATACGACGGCTTGCGCCGTCCTATCTTAGATTGCAATTTTTCTGATGGCCGCTAGATGGCGCTTCCATTGCGGCCGGCGTCGATTATGTAAATGAGGGCATACGCCGATTCACGCACGTACGCCAGGCCGACGCAGTCCTTTTACGCTGTTTACGTAAGAGATAGGCCGCGTAAAGTTAGTGCTAGGCTCTAGTGGAATAGTAATGTTAAGTATGGCCGCCGTTCCTGGCGTAAGGGCGGGCGTAAGGGCGCCTAATTCAAATGGGTTGGGGGGGCGTGTTTCATGGTAATGAGGCTTGACCTCATGTTTTTGCCGTTTTTTGTCAGTACATTTCCCAGTGTGCATTGCGGCTAAGTATGCCGTACGGGCCTATTGATTTTGACGTGGACGTAAACGACGTAAATCCCGATTCGCGGACGACTTGCGCAAACGACGTAAAAATTTCGAATTTAGTATATAGTAAAAAAAAAAAAAAAAAAAGTTAAAACAATGGTGATCAAGCTCCACTAAAAGAAAGCTCTATCTGTCTCAAAAAATGATTTAAAATGTATTTGACAACAGTCGTCATTCAAATTACGACAGTGTGGAATGCTGAAAAGTGGCCTGGATAGTAAGAGGGTTAAACATGGCAGTCTTCAGGTGGTTAAAATGCTGGCCCAGGGAGGGGCGCAGGCAGTTCTCACCAACTCTATGCGAACCTCTGCTGGTGTCAATAGAAAGTTAAAGCGGAGCTGCGCTGAAAAAAAAATATTAAAAGCCAGCAGCTACATTTACTGCAGCTGCTGACTTTTAATATTAGGACACTTACCTGTCCTGGAGTCCAGCGCCGTCCGCAGCAGAGGACGAGCGATCGCTCCTCACTCTGCTGCCCCCCCCCCCCCCCGCCATCCTCGGTGAGGGAACCAGGAAGTGAAGTGCTCGGTTCCCTACGGCCCATTCGCGAGTCGCGCTACGCCTGCCGATTGGCTCCCGCTGTGTACTGGGAGCCGAGTGTTCCCAGAACACAACGGGGGGGGCAGGGAGGCGACGTCATGCCCGCAGTCTGCCCGAGACTGTGTGGCCGGAAGTTGGTGCATGCAATCCGATTCTGGTGCAGACAAATAAAGGTTCCTGCACGATTTTGGTCCGAATGCCATACGAATTCAGCCATACAATCTGTACGGCTGAAATCACATCGCACAGACATTGCATGTGATCTGCATAGCAGTGCGGTACGTATCACATGACTTGTGTCTGACATTGCGCTGGTGTGAACCGCCACTTAGCCCCGGTTTACACTGAATGTGGCTTTAAAAATCGCACTACTTTCATGTGTGGCTTGCTGACATCTGTGTGACTTCATGCACATGAAATCGTCAAAAATAGTGCAGGAACCTTTTTCAAAATCGGAGCAAGTTGGAGTTGTATTGATTTGAGCGGTTAGGGTGCGGATTGTCATGCGACTTTAAACTGTAAAATGGCATGGTAAGTGGCACCAGTGTCAACGGGGGCTAAGTTCAAAGGGGACAGAGCTACTCATTAGTATGTCATTTTTCATTTTATCGTTCTAGTGTAACAGCACAGCTCATTCAAAGATACACTATAGTTAGCAAGTGTTGTCATCCTAGGACAGGAGGTGTGTACTGAAACATTCCTCGAAAAAAAAAAGCACTCATTTAAAAAAAAAAAAAAAGGCTGGTGACCTGCAATATATCTTTTTTTTTTCCTTGGGTTTACAGTATCAGCAGATACTTCAATAACAGAACAACACTGACACCATGTGGCTACATAGACTATTGGCTTCACATGAAGCCTTTTAATAAGAGCTAAAGTCAGTTCATATAGCTGCTGTATGATGTCTGGAAATAATACATTTTTAGCAGAAATCCTATTTGTCATGGTGTGGCTAGTGCACTTTTATACAACATACAGTAGGATCCATATATATATTTGGACACAGGCACAATTTTAGATTTTTTTCAGGTATTTAACAAAACATATTCAAGCTATAGAATGGATAGGAGCTGATTTGAGGGTATGTATCACCCAATTTGAAGGAAGGGTTTAAGAATTACAGCTTTTAAGAATAGCCACCCCCCCTTTTCAAGGGACAAAAAGTAATTGGACAATTTAATCAAAAGCTGTTTCATGGCCAACTGTGGGCTACACCTTCATTATTTCTTCATCAAGCAGGTAAAAGTTCTGGAGTTGATTCTAATGCCCTGTACACACGATCATTTTCCCCATCGGAATAAACTCAGACGTTTTTTTTTTTTGACGGAATTCCAATCAAGCTGTCTTGCATTAACACAGTAACACCAAATTCCAACCATCAAGAACGCAGTGACATACAACACTACGACGAGCCGAGAAAAATGAATTTCAGTGCGATCGAGCATGCGTCGACTTGATTCTAAACATGCATGGTTTTTAGTCCGTCGGAATTGCATCCAGACAAATGGAAATTCCGATAGAGAACATGTTTTCCGATGAAAAAAAATCTAATCTAATTCTGTCAGAATTTCCGACGGAAAAAGTCAGATGCGGCATACACATGGACGGAATATCCGATGAAAAGCTTCCGTCTGACTTTTTCAGTCGGAAATCCCGCTTGTGTGTACACGGCATAAGTGTGTTATCTATTGTTGTGAACCTACACCATGCGTTCAAAGGAGCTGTCCATACAAGTGAAAAAGGTCATTGTAAGGCTTCAAAAACGAAACAAATCCATCAGAGAGATAGCAGTGGCCAAATCAACAGTTTGGAACATTCTGAGGAAAGAAGAACACACTGGTGAGCTCAGCAACATAAAAAGGCCTGGATGTACACGGAAGACAACAGTGGTGGATGATCGTAGGATCCTCTCTATGGTAAAGAAAAACCCATTCACAACATCCAGACAAGTGAAGGACACTCTCTAGGACAGGGGTCTCCAATCTTTTCAAACATAGGGCCAGTTTATTGTCCTTCAGACTTGAGGAGGGCCGGATTGTGGCCAACAGGGGCAAAAAATGTTACGGCCACGGCATGAGTGAGAATAAATATGGCCTTAGTGTTGGTGGTCAATAGGAGTAGGAGTACTGCCTCTATTAGTAGGAGGAATAGTGTCCCCTCATTGGTATCTGTGGAAGAAATAGTGCCCCATTGTTGGTGTCAGTGGGAGGAATAGTGCCCTAAGGGTCAGATAAAGGCTAGAAAAGGGTGTCTGCCTCTCGGGCCGCAGTTTGGAGACCCCTGCTCTAGGAGGTGGGCGTATCCTTGTCAAAGTCTACAATCAAGAGAAGACTTTACAAGAGCAAATACAGAGGGTTCACCACAATGTACAAACCATTCATGAGAATAGAAAAGCCAGATTAGGCTTTGCTAAAAAAAACATCCAAAAAAGCCAGACCAGTTCTGGAAAAGCATTCTTTGGACGGATGAAACTTAGATCAATTGGGTCATTGGTATTTATTGATGATGTGAAAGAAGACAGAAGCAGCTGGATGAATTCTGCAGTGTTTAGAGATATACTGTCAACCCAGGTTCAGCCCAAAAAAATGCAGCAAAGTTGATTGGACGGCGATTCACAGTACAGATGGACAATGATCCAAACGAGCAACGCGGCAGCTTTTGAAGGAAAAGAAGTTGAATATTCTGCAATGGCCGAGTTAATCACCTGATCTCAACCCAATTGAGCTAAAGACAGAAAGACCCACAAACAAAGAATTGAAGACAGCTGCAGTTAGAGCCTGGAAAAGCATCAGAAATTAGGAAACCCAGTCTTTGTCCATGGGTTTCAGACTTCAGGCAGTCATTGCCAACAAAATATTAAAAATGAACATTTTATTTATGATTATATTCATTTGTCCAAATACATTTGGGCCCCTGAAAATGGGGGGATTGTGTATAAAAATGGTTGCAGTTCCAAAAATTTGTGCAAAAAGTGATAATGTCTGCGCTGTGAAGTGGAACACTGCCAATGGGTTAAAGGCAATGAAAAGGGAATGGACCCGTGGGGGTAGTGAAGTGAAAGAATAATATGACAAAGTGACAAACAAATAAGCAATGCAAACATCAATCCTAGTGACAAAGTAAATCAGTACATTGAATGAACAAAATAAATAAATAATTATAATGAATTAAATAAGCGTGACAGTCCCGGTCCCACAATCAAAAGGAAGATGAATCCAGGTAAAGCATGTAGAATAGATGAATAAATAAAAAGTCTGAGGTGAAAGTTCCAACAGCCAGATCTGTGAAGAGGCACAACAAACTAATCCAAAAACGTGCAGCCCACACCTCTTGTGATCCTAGCAGCTTACCTCATAGCTATCACATATAGCCAAACCAAAGAAAATGCTTCAGCCTCCTAGCGGATGGATACCTTCCTGGAAGGTGGGTAGATGAATCTAATAGATCTCAGTCCCAGGTGGTGCATGTGGGAGATACAATAAAGACAATATAGCGTAGTCCTGTCACCACTGGGGAACCTCTGTTAAAGTAAATAGGTGTAAACTTACACAAAGTAATAAGAAGGGGTGCCTATCTCCACGAGCGGCGAGCTCGTCAGTGTCCTAACTCCTCTCTGCCAAAACTTTTCACGTCCACACCAATCACGTCAGTAGCTCAAACGATGGTGATACGGGCGGGGAGAGGGAAAGGAGGGCACATTGCGTGATGTAACATCTGTTTTGCTGTCTGTGCACCTTTTGCTCTACTAGACAGATGTTGTCTGAGGTTCCCAGGCCAAGAGGTCCATTCCCTTTTCATTGCCTTTAACCCATTGGCAGTGTTCAACTTCACAGCGCAGACATTATCACTTTTTGCATCATTATTCTTGTCTATCAGGATAGACCTTCTCTGTTTGCTGCAGTGCACCCACTCCCCATTCACTATCCTTTTCCCCTTTCCCTCCCCTTCCTCCACTCACTGATCCAATACAGCGCAGGAGTTTCACCTATTACAAAAATTTGTACTTGATATTTATGTTCAACTCCTTGAATTAAAGCTGAAAGTCTGCATTTTAAATTTATTTGGATTGTTTAGTTTTGGCATAAAGAGCCAAAAGTATCAATATTCTGCCCGTGTCCAAATAAATGTGGACCTAACTGTATATGTAAAAAATCCTGGGGCTGGAGTTTGGCTAACTGTTGACATGGATGGCCTCACCTGAGAGAGCTCCCTGCTCCATCCTGAATAACTGCTGAATGCACAACCTAAATGAGAAGCCCCTTGTAACCAGCATTGCTTATTCACTTTTCTATGAGCAAGCATTACCAGCGAACCCTTCTGAGGGGTTAAAAAAATTTGCTTGCATAGACCTCCATAAGGAAGGCCACGACTCTCCTCATTCAAACAATTACTCATGCTCTGCATGTATTGCCATCGAAACCTGGAGTGGGGGAAGCAGGGTCACTACTGAAACTCAAGCAATTCAATTCCTAAGTCATGGCTGCAATCACCACTGGTAACACATCCCTGAAAGGGAAGATTGCTTCAATCAAAATAAAATAAAAGTTTTTAACATAATACAAAACTGATTTAGGGCTCACTAAAACAAAGACAAGAATATAACCTCATCTCTCCCTGCTTACTGCCCACAGAAGAGAAAGAAAACTTTTGGTATCGAAATGCAGATGATCTTGTCAAGTCTGGGGCAGAATAAGAATATCTGTAATATTGGCTCCAAGAGATGGAAGAGGGGCAGTGTATTGAGAAATGGTTGCAAACTACATTCCCCCGATGTCCAATTTGCTATGGCACTTACAGTTAAAAGAGTGCCTGCTAAATCCCCACCTTTGGGTGGTCCACCAAGTCTATGCACATTATTTCTACAGACCGGTGGGCCCCCTCTTATGCCAATCTGTATCTAAAGGTGTTCTCAGATGAGATGTCATGTACCTATGCCACCTTCTTTCCTGGCACAGATACATTTACAGTATTCTTATAATATGGACGGATCCTGTGGAATAGCTGGAAGAATTTATTGTATGGTTGAAAAACAACGATTACAGTTAAAAATGTACTATGCAATTTGATACACATGAAATCACACTACGATTAGGATCCAACAGGATTGACTTAAGGCCCGTACACACGATACATAAAATTGAATGGAAAAATTAGGACAACGAGTTGTCTGCCAATTTTCGGAACGTTAGTACGATGCTTTCGACAGCTGATTTTGCTTTTTTTGTCAGACAAAAGCTGGATGTGACAACTATAAAAAAAAAAAAGGGTGTAAACTCAACGTCCGATTTTTTTTCATTTCATTAGTATGGTTTTCGTCCGAAAAAAATGTAAGAGCAAGACATTACTTCACTTCTGACGTATTCTGTCGTAGGAAAATTTTCGTATTGTGAGTAACCTCTTCACTTTCGACATGAGACTAGAATGCTACAAAAAACGGGCGTTCAGTCATCCAAAAATCTAAGCGTGTGTACGAGGCTTAAGGTTCCGTTCACACATGCTGGGGCTGCAACTCACAGCAGGGGGTCCGGTGCGTCGCTGTTCACCGTTTCAGATGGGAATCAGGTATACCAAAAGTGGTACACAGAGGACACTACAGTGAGGGGGGGGGGTGCAGGGAACAGAGTTCACCTACAGTGGGGGGTGCAGGGGACAGAGGGCCCTACACTGGGGGGTGCAGGGGACAGAGGGCCCTACAATGGGGGGTGCAGGGGACAGAGGACACTACAGTGGAGGGGTGCAGGGGACAGAGGGCACTACAGTGGAGGGGTGCAGGGGACAGAGGGCACTACAGTGGGGGGGTGCAGGGGGCAGAGGACGCTACAGTGTGTGTGGGGGGGTCAATGCTGGGCACAGGTGAGGCCGCAGTCCTGGGCACTGATGAGGCTGCTTTCCTGGACACAGGTGAATCCCTGCATTCTTTATGTAGCGCACTCCTGAGCACTGATCTTCCTGTATAGCTTTTCTGATAGCCAGATGCTTGCAACTGCCCCCAGCTGGCAGTACCCGAATAAGAGGTAAGTGCGTAACTCTGCATTACGCGTTTTGTAATTAACATCTTCTGAGGCCCCTTAGAAGATGTTAATTACAAAATGTGTAAGTCGGAGTTACGCACTTACGTCTTAACGGGTACTGCCAGCTAGAGCGCAGTTCAAGCGCACGCTGCGGTTTCCAACTTGGCTGTTACACTGTGCCCATTGTTTTTATTTTTGGTTACTTCCTGGAAACAGGCAGCGGCTATAAATATATATATTTTTAACCTTTTATATTGTAGTACACCATTCTCCTGTACTTTTTTTGGTGTTTTTGGAATATATATATTTTTACATACCACACCATGGAAGCCTTACTTTTCTTTTTCTGAGGACACTGGATATACATCACTGCGTACTTCCTGTTAAGCCTGATACTTCCTCTTTCGCAAACAACCAGTCTGGTAAGTGGAGAGGAGATCCATCAGTTTTATCCTATACGCATTATACCCCTGGAGGGGTGATTGGATTTGGTGAGTGGGGACCCATGTGGGGCAGCTGTATTCACCTCAAGATCACTTGCTGTGTTTCACTATTAATTTGCATTGTGAGACTTTCACTGGCTTTTGGATATTGACGAAAGGAATCCCAAAAGTGTAATTTATGGGACTTTATATACACCTGTGATTGGACTTTCACTTATTTTTTACATTGTTTACACATTTCCTGTTTTTTATAGATATTTTTGCTTTATATATTTACTTGATACATGTGCTCATATACAGGTCATTCTCCAAAAATTAGCATATTGTGATAAAGTTCATTATTTTCTGTAATGTACTGATAAACAACATTAGACTTTCATATATTTTAGATTCATTACACACAACTGAAGTAGTTCAAGCCTTTTTCTTGTTTTATATCTATAAACAAGTGATAAGCGCTTCAAATAGGTGATCGTGACCATAACAGAGGATGATTCCAATAATACGTGTACACATATAATCAATAACTGCACTGTGATAAGTGAAAAATTATCGACTGGGAAAAAACAAACCCAGAATTAACACAAGGATGTGGACATGAAATGATATAAATAAATGAATAAATAAATCTCTGTGTGTTCAAAAGTGTCCAGAGGTGGTAAAGTGCAAGTGCTGAAGCTTCACAAAATACAATAAAATAAATAAAAATAAATAAATAAATAAATAAAGAAGATCCAAAATGATAGACAGTCTCTATGCCAGGTGAGTCTGAAAAGGTGAACTTCTGAAACTCTATTTTCTTCCCTCAGACAATTAGTGGACTATCCTGATAGGTAATGTAGTACCCTTACCTGCAGGGTGCTATATATAAGCATATAGTAAGGACTCCACAATGGATAATCTTGCGTCCCCGACTGTGGATCACTCCTACTGCTCCGGCTGTTAAATAGCTCCAGGCTCCATGGTCCTCAGTACGGGTGGAATGGGGACAGAGAGGGAAGAAAAAATGCCTCCGATAGTGTAGTATATTAAAGCTTGCGCGCATTTATTGTAGCAAAAAAAATATTGAAATCAAGTAAAGCAAACAGAGCAAGGATGGACGCATGCAATGTTGTATTTTTAAAATTCCCGGGGACGCGGCGTTCTATGTACCGCCTGACGTCCAGTGGCCTCCGGCTTGTGCGGATGTAAATCTCGGTCTGACTCCCTACGGCGTTACGTCACGCACCTCGTGACTTCATCAGGGGAACCCTATTGGCTGTCAGGCCGTCAATTAAATAGTGACAAACCGGAAGTAAACAAGCTTCCATTTTCTTGTAGTCCATATCAATGGATATAGTAATACATGAAGCGAGTATGGTAAGACATCGCTGAACGTTGCTGAGTTCTGTATATATAGTCAAAGCTACAAAGTGACAGAGCTGTTGTTGATAGGCAACACGGACAATGCGAATATAGTTATGAGAGTGCTTCTCATTATATATAACAATGGAATAAAGTGTACTGGCCATATGTATATTTAAAAAATAAATAAATAAATAAATCAAGCTCTGATGTGCACATTGTGTATATTGTTAAAATCAATAAATAGGGATTGAATACGAGTTAAAATATGAATAGGATAAAATGAGGTGAAGGCATTTACTGATAGTTAGATGCAGGACATATATTGGCAATACAAATGTCCAACATTAGTGTAAATGCACATATCAGTGTAAATGTCATCTGGTTAATAAATAATGATTAGACCACATATTTAATCATAGTACCAATATAATATTGAAACCATTCAGGTTGACTGAACTATATGTAACAATAGAGCCAACTTGAGAGGAAATGAGAATTAAAATATATATATAAAATTGAGTTAAAATACACGTAAAAATGAGGATAGCAGTGGAATGTGTTTTTCTACAAATATATATATAGTTATGTGTCCATAGGGGTATGTATATGTCAAAATATTGTTATTGGAGTATTGTGGGGCCTGGTGTACTGGACAATGGGGATACTCATAAAGGGGCATCTCACACAGTTAGAGGTCCATAAGGTTGCGGTTATAACCCAAAATGTCTCGGGGGTAAAGTGTAGTAGTGCCATAGGTGGATTCACCTACACCCCCACAAACCCGAGGCCACCACATCCAATATAACATACTCTATCAATGAACACAATACATGAAGAACATATATAGAACATCAATCCTCTATATAATACCAATCATGTTCTACTGGTTAAAATGAAATAAAATATGATTAAAAGTTGTTTAAAAAACAATTGAGATCGAAATCCACATTCATACCCCCCGGGGTAAGTGTGTTGAGGGTATGTATCCAGCGGGATTCTTTCTGACTAATAACCCGTATTTTGTGGCTACCTCTCCAGGATGGAATGGGTTAATACTGCGCTGGTCTAAATAAGTGAAATAAATTTGATTTAAATTATAACACAAAATTAATGAAAATAAATGACAAATAATTGCTGCTGCAGCCAAAATGTTAGACGTACATTAAAGGCAATATATAGAAAAAAGCTGCGCTGCATAAGTGATGAAGCCAAAAAAATAATCAATACCTATTATGATACCAATCACATCAAAGGCTAACATAAGTGATTAATGATCAAAATCAACTTATAAAAAGTGACATGTGCATGCAATAATTGATTCAAAGTGCAATCCGCATGAATATAGTCCCAAGAAAAAATTCAGAAATATCCAAATTCGTGCAAACTTCAAATGCCAGAAAAAGAAAGTGCTGAAAGTGTCCTCAGGGAAATCGTGTCCAAGTAGCAGGAAAAGATGAAAGCCACCACCTCTTATCTATATCCTGCTTACCAGAAAGACTGGATCCCTATACAGAGATCAAATACACATATGGCTCCTCAGCCCAGATGGTAATCGGTCACTCCAGCAAGCAGAAAAATCTTCTGGTCTCAGGACACAATATTGCTTTCCTCTACCTCCACAATACCGCTCTCAACGAATCACCATGAAGACATTAATTCCCAAGGAAAGAAGAATCGACATAGGGCAGTATTGCTAGCATAAGTGTTTAATAAAAAAATCAGTCTCACTTACATTCAGTAGAAAAATAGTAGGCGTTTAGTATATAATAAGCCGGCCGGCTCTCTTGTACCGCTCGCTCCTTCCGGATGTGTGAGGTACACACTGTAATGGCGTCAGATTAAAGAATTTGATGATTGCTGAAATACACACCCAATGGGATGTGGCTTTTCTGGAGACCTATGTAAAATTAAATATGGTCCCCAGAAGCCTTAGATGGCAGGTTAGCCCTCAAAAAGGGGATTTGGAACTTGAGGAATGGTTCCGGTATTTCAACGAAGCCGGAGTCAATTTCCTTATATTCCTTGTATCCAGGAAAAAGAGCAAATTAGGTAAACTTGATAGTGAGATCAAATCTCTTAAAGATACTATGTCACCCCATAAAGAGAGTGAAGAATACAAGGACAAATCCTCTAATTTGCTTAAAATCCTAGATAAGGAAGAAAAAGAACAGAAAATAAAAAAGCGTAAAAAATATAATAGGGACTTTGGGGACTATCAGGCCAGTTTGGTTTTCGAGTGGCAAAAAAAATTAATGGCAGATGAACAAACTGATACCCACTCTAGAATGGAAGCCATTGTACAAGGGGATGACATTCCTTCAGAGATTACAACTGTCCCATATAATTCCTGGGTACGCAATGAAACAGGAAAAACCCCCAAAAAATCAAATAAAATTGGTAAAAAAGGTAAAAAAGGATCTCACCAATCCCCAAGTAGAGCATTAGGCCCTGCAACTAATTACCAACAACAGGGACAAAATTCTGGTCGAACAAAAATGTCACAAGCAAACAATGGGGGTTATACCGACCGGAACAATGGGTTGCAACACTCAGGTCAATACCAACAACATAAAGATTCGCCTAGAAGGGAAAGAGGCACTGCAAGAAACCATAATGATAATTATTACTATGGGTCACAACCAGAACAGAGAATTTACCATAACAATCGGCACTATTCTGATAGGGGAAGGGATGACTATGAATACGATAGCGAAACGGATACGAGGAACCGTTTTTTCCCCTTAAGAGATAGAGATGGACCGAGAACATATGGAATTGATGATTATGAAAAGGCTAGTCAGGTTCAAGAACTATACAGACAAGGCCCATCAAGAGCCTTTCCGTCAGGGCAGCATGTAAATACCTCGGGGGAAAATTGGGGTTTTCCCAGGCCAAACCAAGGCATAAAAAGGCAGGTAGAAGGCAAAGAGGGTGCAGAGGGGGGGGGAAGCCCAAAAAAAGCGAGAATGTGAGTGACGCAGGCATCTATAATTTGAGTTCTCATGTTCTGACTCAACCAGAAATATGTTTGCTCAATAAAGGACTCAAATTTGCGCCCCCAAGAAAATTAAACAAATTTCAAACATACATGGATATACACCAGTATGTGAGACGAGTAAATATCAAACGATATTTTGCAGGTCTATCCATTCCAGATCGAGTAGAGACCCATACTCAGGCCCAGACCCATTCAGGGCTTGCTAATGCCTCTACCTGGAACCCTCCTGGAACATTGGCACCACCATTAAGGGTATTTCGGGATGTAGTACTAAGGGACTTGGAAACTATCAAAGTTGCCAATGATAGGATGGACCAAAGATTAGTGGAAGGATTGGACTCTTTGTGTTCTAATAAGAACATAGTTATCCGTCCAGCTGATAAGGGGGGGGGATCGTTTTAATGGATCGAGTCATGTATATCCAAGAGACTAATAAATTATTGGAGGATCAAGAGACCTATATACCTTTATTGGGCAACCCGGTTATACAATATAAAAACTCTTTAGAGCTACTGGTAAAACAAGGCTCCGAACAAGGGATTCTCAATGAAAAGGAACAGTCTTTTCTGATCCCTAGAGCTCCAAGGGTCCCCATTTTATATTGCCTCCCAAAGATTCACAAGAGTCTTACTTGCCCCCCTGGACGCCCAATAGTCAGTGGCATTGACTCGGTGACGTCCAGGGTGGGCAAGTATATAGACTTCTTTCTGCAACCCCTTGTTCGTAAAATGCCCTCATATTTGAGGGATACCAAACAGGTAATCAATATAATATCACAAATACAAACGGATAAGAACACCTGGTTAGTGACGGCCGATGTAAATTCATTATACACCATAATCCCACATGATATGGGTATTTCTGCCGTCAAATATTATTTGGATACCCTTTCTGATCTTTCTTTGAACCATAGAATTTATCTTATTGAGCTCCTCGAGTATGCAGCGAACCACAACTATTTTTGGTTCAACCACACGTACTATAGGCAAATACGTGGTGTCGCGATGGGCGCGAAATACGCGCCGAGTCTGGCCAATTTATTCATGGCCAAATGGGAGGAGGACGTCGTCTATGGTAGCCTGAACCCCCACATCAAGTTATGGGCTAGATACATAGATGACGTCCTCCTCTTATGGACAGGCACCAGACCCCAACTGGAGGAATTTATTTCTGCTCTGAATATTAACAATAGAGGAATACGTTTTACATATGAAGCAAGTCAAGAAGAGATTAATTTCTTAGACCTCACAATAAGAAACGAGGAGGGTCAGCTTAAGACAAAAACGTATTTTAAAAAGACAGACAGAAACTCATTCATACCCATGGGGAGCTGCCATCATGCCAATTGGTTGAAATCAGTCCCCAGAAGTCAAATCGTTAGAATGAGAAGGAACTGTACAACCATTGAGGACTTTAATATTCAGGCCGATATCCTTAAAGATAGGTTGTCTGAAAAAGGTTATGACATAGAAATGTTGGAAAAGACAGTTAGGGAGGTGGCCGGCACTGACAGATCTAAGCTGCTGGAAACTATTCCTAAGACCAGCCAGGTGGGGCCTATAGTACCTTTCATTACTACCTTTTCCACCCAGCACTATATGATCAAAAAAATATTAAAAAGACACTGGCATCTATTGGGTAGTGACAGGATCCTAAAAACCTTTTTACCTGTTAACCCTCGGGTAGTTTTTAGAGGAGTACCGTCTTTGAGGGACAAAGTAGCTCCTAATGTGGTAGACCCTCCCAATAAAAAAGTATCATTCTTTCAGAGGGGTATCACAGGTTACCATCAATGTAGGAGATGCCAAGTTTGCACTTTGAATAGAAGCAAATGTAAAAAAACGCTAAATTTTGTTTCAACTAGTACGTCCATCGAACATAAGATAGAGCCGTTTATTACCTGTAGTTCAACGGGCATAGTCTACCTTCTGGAATGTCCATGTGGGCAACAGTATATAGGAAGAACCAAACGCTCTATGCAGGTGAGGTTGGGGGAGCATATTACAAACATCAAGTCAGGTTTCCCCAACCATTCAGTATCACAACATTACGACCAATATCACAATCGAAACCCGGAAGGTACTCTCTTCCTGGGTATAGATAAATTTGACCCCCACTGGAGGGGTAGCTCTCTAGTGAGGGAACTATCGAGACTCGAAATGGCCTGGATTTATCGGGTCAGAACATATGTCCCACACGGGTTAAACGTTGACACTGATATCAACGCGTTTATTGATAATGGCTGATAACTATTATTATGTGAACCTGATCTGACGTCCTGGTAAACCCGGACCACAAATTTATTTATGAGGTCCTCATTAATTTTTGTCCTCCTAAATAAATTTTTTTAGCTATTTTTTAGTTATTTAATATGGCCATTTGATATTATATGTATCCATGTGGTTGTATATATTAATTTCATGGTAGATTTTGAGGTGCTCTATTCACATATATTTATGTGTGAATTTCCTCGGCGCACAGCTAATTATCATGTTTAAAGTCAAATTTCATTTTTAATTTTTAATTCAACATATTTTAATTAAAGATATTATTTTTTATTTTTTATTCAGAATGCTCATTACAATTTATCTTGGATGAGCTGATATGTCAACTTGAGAAAGGATACATCATTCTCTATGTAGACAATGTTGATGATGAGCATATTGCCATCTAGTGGCGGATAACCACTTTTCAACCTATTGCCAATTTTATTTATAACATTCAATTATTAAAAGAGAACCCTTTTTTTATATTTACATATTTACATTTTGTCACATATACATGCTTCACGTTATGTTGGTGTAAGCATACTATAATAGTGTGGATGCGCTGTGACAATTATAATCTTGCGTTAGAGAGAAGTTTTGATCATCGGCTTTTTGTATTTTGGTTTTAAAGATTGCCACCACATTTTTTATATATCCTCCAATACATTTAAGCCCCACGGATCAAATAACATCTAACTAAGTAAACTCTATAACTATACTGACATTGCAAATCAGTAAGGGCAAGCGATCCCCATTCAAAGATGGCGGATTCGCCAGCCAGGTCACAGAACGTCAGAACAGGGCGGTCCTTGAACTGTTACTAGAGAATATGTAGTGGCGAGTCAGCACGCCGCTCGTGCCCCTGGAGGAAGTCTGCTATAGGACGAAACGGCGTAGGGAGGAGCGGCGTGCTGACGCCATTACAGTGTGTACCTCATTGCCATCCGGAAGGAGCGAGCGGTACAAGAGAGCCGGCCGGCTTATTATATACTAAACGCCTACTATTTTTCTACTGAATGTAAGTGAGACTGATTTTTTTATTAAACACTTATGCTAGCAATACTGCCCTATGTCGATTCTTCTTTCCTTGGGAATTAATGTCTTCATGGTGATTCGTTGAGAGCGGTATTGTGGAGGTAGAGGAAAGCAATATTGTGTCCTGAGACCAGAAGATTTTTCTGCTTGCTGGAGTGACCGATTACCATCTGGGCTGAGGAGCCATATGTGTATTTGATCTCTGTATAGGGATCCAGTCTTTCTGGTAAGCAGGATATAGATAAGAGGTGGTGGCTTTCATCTTTTCCTGCTACTTGGACACGATTTCCCTGAGGACACTTTCAGCACTTTCTTTTTCTGGCATTTGAAGTTTGCACGAATTTGGATATTTCTGAATTTTTTCTTGGGACTATATTCATGCGGATTGCACTTTGAATCAATTATTGCATGCACATGTCACTTTTTATAAGTTGATTTTGATCATTAATCACTTATGTTAGCCTTTGATGTGATTGGTATCATAATAGGTATTGATTATTTTTTTGGCTTCATCACTTATGCAGCGCAGCTTTTTTCTATATATTACCTCTCCAGGATGCCTTGTATTTTTCTATACCCCAAAATTGTAGTGTACTGGGATCCTGATTATGTTCTTTTGCAAAATGTCGTGATACACTGTGTTTGGGATAGCCCTTGGTGATATTTCGTACATGTTCCTCTATTCTCAATTTAAGTTTCCTTTTTGTCCTGCCCACATATTGTAGATTGCAACTACATTGGAGCACATATATCACACCCTCCGTGTGGCATCCAATAAAATCTCTTATTTGGTGTGTGTGCCCTGTGTTAGTGCCAATGAAGTCTTGCCGTTTGCCTTGAAATAATTTGGCGTGTCTACAGGCAAAACAGTTCCTACATGGATGAAATCCCTTTCCATTAAAGAAAGAGAACATTGGTTTCGGGGGCGAGGCAATCACAGATTTGACCAACATATCTTTAAGGGTTGGAGCCCGTTTATATATGATTTTAGGCTTAGTGGGGAGTATTGTGTTAAGATCCTTATCGTTCAATAACACATGCCAGTGTCGTTGGATGAGTTTGTTTATGTCTCTATATTGGACATTATAGTCCAATATGAGACACGGTGCCAAGTCGGCTTGAGATTTTCTATTGGTTGTCTTGTTTTCAAGCATAGGTCTTCTGTCCAGTTCCTGTACATTCCGTATTTGTTCATTTAACCAGGATTTATCATAACCCTTTTCTTCAAACCGTTTTCCGATGAATTGGGCCTGTTCCCTAAAGTCATCTTCCCTCGTACAGTTTCTTTTAAGCCTGACAAGTTGTCCTTTCGGGATATTATAGAGCCATGGTTTGTGATGGCAACTTTCAACTGACAGGTAACTGTTTGTATCGACGGCTTTGAAATAGGTTTTGGTTATGATTTTATTTCCTTCTAATGTTATGCTCAAATCCAAAAAGTCAACCGTTTTTTCATCTATTTTCCAAACCAGCTTGATGTTTTTCTTGTTCTTATTTAGGTTTTCCATATATTTCTCCAAACTGTCTTTACTGCCATTCCATAGAATGATAACATCATCTATGTACCTCTTGTACAATAGAAGTTCAGTCGGTGTATGGTCATAGATGGCAGATTCTTCCCATTGAGCCATAAAGGCGTTGGCTATGCTTGGGGCAAATTTGGCGCCCATAGCTATGCCTATGGCTTGTTTAAAGTAGGTCTGGTTATGCCAAAAATAATTATATTTAAGGCAAAACTCTAGGCATTTGATTAAATATTTACGTTGTTTGCATGCCATTTTACTATGTTCACGTAATAGCCACTTGGCTGCGTGGCATGCATCCTGGTGGCCTACTATAGTATATAGTGACGAAACGTCCGCTGTGGCAAGGATCGTACTTCCTTCTGCCACAGGGACTGTGTCGAGAAGTTGGAGAATATGTTTGGTATCTTTTAAATATGCTCTCGTATTTTGTACGGCCGGTTGGATGAAAAAGTCGATATATTGTCCCATTCTGGAAGTAAGTGACTCGATGCCGTTAACTATCGGTCTTCCAGGGGGGTTATCTTTGGACTTATGGATTTTGGGCACAGTATATATTACTGGAATTCTACAGCATTCCGGCACCAGATATTTGGCCTCTTTTTTGTTCAGTATATCTCTCTTCACTCCTAGGTTTACCACCAATTTAAGTTCTTTCTTATACGTGTTGGTGGGATTTCCTGGTAGTTTGACATATGTCTCTTCATCCGACAATTGGCGATCTAATTCTCCCAAATATTGAGATTTAGTTTGTATAACTATTGCTCCCCCTTTGTCCGCTGGGCGGATAACTACGTCGTTTCTTTCGGTCAATGACTTAATTCCCTTTTTCATATGTATCGGGTCAAATTTTTTCTTCACTTCCAATGTGTCAAGGTCTGCTAGGACTAATTTCTTAAAGACCTCTATATGTTGATTATCTGACACTTGTGGATTAAAAGTGGAATTGTTGCGTAGCGTACTGTATGTTGGTTGGTTGTTTGGAGGTTGTTGTACAAGATGTGAAAACTTATCACCAATGAAATATTTCTTCATATTGAGTTTTCGGATATATTTCCGAATCCCAATATAGGTATCAAATTTGCTAAGATTTTTTACTGGTGCATGTTTTAATCCCCTATCTAGGACAGCTAGTTCTTCAGATGTCAGTTGAATGGAGGTTAAATTCACCACGTTCTCTCCTCGTCTTTTCTTTTTCTTTTGTTGTCCCTTTCCTGCTCTGTTTCCCCTCTTGTTTCTGGACTTGGTTTTGTTGTCGTTTCCTGTGTTCTTCTCCCGTATAACAATGGACAACATAACAATGGACAACAGAATGAAAGAAATCCAAGAGATAACAGAGGCCCCCCGCCTCCACCACATGACCCATATGGTGGCTACCATAGAGGACCACCTCCACCCCCACAAATTTATGATTACTATGGAAACTACAACAGAGGACCTCCGCAGGCACAGGACCAATATGGAGGATACTATAGAACACCAATAGTAACCCACAATAGATTTGAACCCCTTAGAGGACAACAGGAACAATATTATGAGGACTCACGTTCAAGCTATGACCAACAATATACAGCACCTCGGTCATCTTTTTTAGACAGGGAAAGGAGGGAACATTCCCCACGAAGATTGATACCAGACCCGCACTGCTCACCCAGGAGAAGAACACAGGAAACGACAACAAAACCAAGTCCAGAAACAAGAGGGGAAACAGAGCAGGAAAGGGACAACAAAAGAAAAAGAAAAGACGAGGAGAGAACGTGGTGAATTTAACCTCCATTCAACTGACATCTGAAGAACTAGCTGTCCTAGATAGGGGATTAAAACATGCACCAGTAAAAAATCTTAGCAAATTTGATACCTATATTGGGATTCGGAAATATATCCGAAAACTCAATATGAAGAAATATTTCATTGGTGATAAGTTTTCACATCTTGTACAACAACCTCCAAACAACCAACCAACATACAGTACGCTACGCAACAATTCCACTTTTAATCCACAAGTGTCAGATAATCAACATATAGAGGTCTTTAAGAAATTAGTCCTAGCAGACCTTGACACATTGGAAGTGAAGAAAAAATTTGACCCGATACATATGAAAAAGGGAATTAAGTCATTGACCGAAAGAAACGACGTAGTTATCCGCCCAGCGGACAAAGGGGGAGCAATAGTTATACAAACTAAATCTCAATATTTGGGAGAATTAGATCGCCAATTGTCGGATGAAGAGACATATGTCAAACTACCAGGAAATCCCACCAACACGTATAAGAAAGAACTTAAATTGGTGGTAAACCTAGGAGTGAAGAGAGATATACTGAACAAAAAAGAGGCCAAATATCTGGTGCCGGAATGCTGTAGAATTCCAGTAATATATACTGTGCCCAAAATCCATAAGTCCAAAGATAACCCCCCTGGAAGACCGATAGTTAACGGCATCGAGTCACTTACTTCCAGAATGGGACAATATATCGACTTTTTCATCCAACCGGCCGTACAAAATACGAGAGCATATTTAAAAGATACCAAACATATTCTCCAACTTCTCGACACAGTCCCTGTGGCAGAAGGAAGTACGATCCTTGCCACAGCGGACGTTTCGTCACTATATACTATAGTAGGCCACCAGGATGCATGCCACGCAGCCAAGTGGCTATTACGTGAACATAGTAAAATGGCATGCAAACAACGTAAATATTTAATCAAATGCCTAGAGTTTTGCCTTAAATATAATTATTTTTGGCATAACCAGACCTACTTTAAACAAGCCATAGGCATAGCTATGGGCGCCAAATTTGCCCCAAGCATAGCCAACGCCTTTATGGCTCAATGGGAAGAATCTGCCATCTATGACCATACACCGACTGAACTTCTATTGTACAAGAGGTACATAGATGATGTTATCATTCTATGGAATGGCAGTAAAGACAGTTTGGAGAAATATATGGAAAACCTAAATAAGAACAAGAAAAACATCAAGCTGGTTTGGAAAATAGATGAAAAAACGGTTGACTTTTTGGATTTGAGCATAACATTAGAAGGAAATAAAATCATAACCAAAACCTATTTCAAAGCCGTCGATACAAACAGTTACCTGTCAGTTGAAAGTTGCCATCACAAACCATGGCTCTATAATATCCCGAAAGGACAACTTGTCAGGCTTAAAAGAAACTGTACGAGGGAAGATGACTTTAGGGAACAGGCCCAATTCATCGGAAAACGGTTTGAAGAAAAGGGTTATGATAAATCCTGGTTAAATGAACAAATACGGAATGTACAGGAACTGGACAGAAGACCTATGCTTGAAAACAAGACAACCAATAGAAAATCTCAAGCCGACTTGGCACCGTGTCTCATATTGGACTATAATGTCCAATATAGAGACATAAACAAACTCATCCAACGACACTGGCATGTGTTATTGAACGATAAGGATCTTAACACAATACTCCCCACTAAGCCTAAAATCATATATAAACGGGCTCCAACCCTTAAAGATATGTTGGTCAAATCTGTGATTGCCTCGCCCCCGAAACCAATGTTCTCTTTCTTTAATGGAAAGGGATTTCATCCATGTAGGAACTGTTTTGCCTGTAGACACGCCAAATTATTTCAAGGCAAACGGCAAGACTTCATTGGCACTAACACAGGGCACACACACCAAATAAGAGATTTTATTGGATGCCACACGGAGGGTGTGATATATGTGCTCCAATGTAGTTGCAATCTACAATATGTGGGCAGGACAAAAAGGAAACTTAAATTGAGAATAGAGGAACATGTACGAAATATCACCAAGGGCTATCCCAAACACAGTGTATCACGACATTTTGCAAAAGAACATAATCAGGATCCCAGTACACTACAATTTTGGGGTATAGAAAAATACAAGGCATCCTGGAGAGGTAGCCACAAAATACGGGTTATTAGTCAGAAAGAATCCCGCTGGATACATACCCTCAACACACTTACCCCGGGGGGTATGAATGTGGATTTCGATCTTAATTGTTTTTTAAACAACTTTTAATCATATTTTATTTCATTTTAACCAGTAGAACATGATTGGTATTATAT